>NC_091250.1:126833883-127006383 GCF_042477335.2 Ovis canadensis
ACCTCACAGAAATGCCTTAACCCGGTTAATCCTGACCCTGGCCAGCTCCTCACCTGCCCCTGCAAGCAAACCATGCCTCTTCATATATATGTGGCCTATGCTGCCATTTTGCTGTTTAGAATCTTAGTTTCTCTCAAACCCAACAAGTTCCCTTCCACAGCAAAAGCAGAGAGCCTCATCTCCATTCTTGTCTACCTTTTAAGACTTAGCAGGAATTTCTGAACCTCTTATCTCTTTTCCCCACTGCTGATGTAAAAATCATTTATCTTTCTGTGCTCCCCTATCCTTCTGTTACTTAAGAATAAACTTTGAATACCAGCTAAGGAGTGGACACTAGCCATGTAGGATCCTTGGATGCCAGGCCATGTCATAGCCTTGTAGGTTGAAAGGTTAATTCAAACTCATCATAGTCAACTTGCATCAATCGCTATGGGAAACAATTTCTAAGAATTTCACTTAGGGGTTAGCATTTGACCTAAGAATTTAAAGAACTCAATACAAACCGTTTCTGAGAGAAACACCTGAATATCTATTTCACCAAAAGGAGTAACAATAAAACATCCAGGGGACAGGAAGATGTATGATATCATGATAATGTAATAGGTACATATCTGATCCTCATCTGGTTTCTGGCACAGAACTCCTAAAACTCTTGGAATTTCCAAAGTGAGAAGAATGATGAAGGCAGTGAATATTCATAACAATCTACTTTCAACCACACCTGAGTTTGTTAATGAGGTTACTTTTGGAAAGCGACTAAGGATGGGAAACCGCACTGTGATTAGAAGATTGGAACTTTCAGTCTCCACCCCACCTGCCCCCAGCCTGGCCCACATCCAGGAAGGGGAGTTGGACTGTGAGTTGAATCGATGGCCAATGAACTGCAGTTTAATCAATCATGCCAAAGTAAGGAAGCCTCCATAAAAAAACCAAGAGACAGGGTTTGGAGAGCTGTGAACACCCTGGGCGGTGAGCTCAGGGAAAGTAGCTTGAGTCCAGATAGAGCTTGGAAGCTCCACTCTCTTTCCCCCACCTTGCCCTAGGCATCTCTCCCTTCAGGCTCTTTCTAAGTTATATTCTTTTATAATAAACTGGTAGTTACTGAAATCCAAGGAGGTGTGGTTGGAACCTTCAGCCTATAGAACTGCAGCTGACAATCTGGACTTCAACTGAAGTGGGAGGAGGGGGACCTTGTAGGTCCGAGCCTGACTTCATCTATGAGGTCTGGCACTATCACCAGGTAGATAGTGTCTGAGCTGAGTTAATTTTAGGGCATTCATGTGGTGTCAAAGAATTGCTAGTGATGTCTTGGGAATAAAAGGGCTTCACCGGTGGTGAAGCCTCCTGTAGTGCAGGAAACACAGGAGACTCTGGTCCGGTCCCTGGTGGGGAAGATCCCCTGGAGGAGTGCATGGCCACTCCAGTATTCTTGCCTGGAGAATCGCATGGACAGAGGAGCCTGGCGGGCTACAGTTCTTGGGGCTGCAAAGAGTGGGACACGACTAAAGTGACTTAGCACGTACACATACACACATGCGTTAGAAAAACACATTGTCATTGATGTCAAAGTCATAACATGAGTGCTGGACACTGCTGTGGGTCTAATGTATAGTTAAGTCCTAAAGAGTATGTGCTCAGTTACTCAGTCACTCCGACTCTCTGTGACCTGAAAGACTGTAGCCCAACAGGCTCCTCTGTCCATGGGATTTCCCAGGTGAGAATACTGGAGCGATTTGCCCTTTCCTTCTCCAAAGTCCTAAAGAGTAGAGACATAATATAACATCTAAGTATAACATCATTAAGATAATAAAACTCAATTTAAACAAAACCAAAACCTGGATGAACATTTGAAATGATAACAAAGGCCTTGTTTGGGGTAAGGAAGACAGATTATAGATGTTGATTCATTTATTGTAAATAAACTATTTTCAAATTGTAATATGAAATATGTATCTCTTTTAAAAGTCAAATACACAATTGCCAGAATAAAACATTGGCCCACCACCTTTTCATCCCTACTTTTCATTCCTGAGAAGCAACCACCTTAAAAGTGTTAACACTTTTACAGTATCATGCTATTTACCTCCTTCCAGCTAAGTAGCATACTTTCGCTCTTCTTTTTCAGCTTAAGACCTTGTTGGCTTCCTAAAATGACTGTATGTGGTTTGTTTCCAGACACACCCCTTTCATGTACCTAGCATGCACATCCAAACAGGCTGTTCATTTTGTGTTTAATTCATCACACTGATGATTATCATTTTTGCATTTTTTCTGTAGGTTTTATACCTCACTTAAAAGCTTATTTTTAAACGAGCAAGGAAACGCCATTTGCTTTAGTAGGACAAGAGCGAGAGTTCCATAGGAAGAAATGCAAAAGCAAAATCAGAAACCAAGATTCCATGGTACCTGAATCCCAGATCTATAGGATTTTTTAAAAGCCTCCTTGTGAACTGTTAAGTACATATAGAAAATATTAAGCATCAATATGCACTATGAGTAATTTTAAAATGCAAAAAGAAAATTGTTAAAAGCAGGGACTTGGATATACATCAATGTTCACAGCAGGATTACTCACAATAGTCAAAAGGTAGAAACAGCATAAGTGACCACTAACAAATGAATGGATAAACAAAACGTGATACAGGCATACAATGAGCTATGATTCCACCTTACGAGCAAGAGAAGTCTGACACGTGCTACAACATGGATGAACTTTGAAGACAAGACACTAAGTGAAATAAGTGAAGTTGCTCAGTCGTGTCCGACTCTTTGTGACCCCATGGACCATAGCCTACCAGGCTGCTCCATCCATGGGATTTTCCAGGCAAGAGTACTGGAGTGGCTTGCCTTTTCCTTCTCCAGGGGATCTTCCTGACCCAGGGATCAAACCCAGGTCTCTCCCGCACTGTAGGTAGATGCTTTACCATCTGAACCACTGTAAGCCAGTTGCAAAAGGACACACTGTGATTTCATCATATGAGCTACCAAGAGTAGTCAGCTTCTTAGAGACAGAAAGTGCAATGGAGATTGCCAGGATCTGAGGGAAAGACAGTTAGTGCTTAATGGGGACAGAGTTTGTTTGACATGATGAAAAAATTCTAGAAACAGGTAGTGGTGATGATTGTACGATGACGTGAATGTACCACCAAATTGCACTCTTAAAAATGGTTCATTCAGTTCAGTTCAATTCAGTCGCTCAGTGGTGTCCAACTCTTTGCGACCCCATGAATCGCAGCATGCCAGGCCTCCCTGTCCATCACCATCTCCCGGAATTCACTCAGACTCACGTCCATCGAGTCAGTGATGCCATCCAGCCATCTCATCCTGGGTCGTCCCCTTCTCCTCCTGCCCCCAACGCCTCCCAGCATCAGCATCTTTTCCAATGAGTCAACTCTTCGCATGAGGTGTCCAAAGTACTGGAGCTTCAGCTTTAGCATCATTCCTTCCAAAGAAATCCCAGGGTTGACCTCCTTCAGAATGGACTGGTTGGATCTCCTTGCAGTCCAAGGGACTCTCAAGAGTCTTCTCTGACACCACAGTTCAAAAGCATCAATTCTTCGGCGCTCAGCCTTCTTCACAGTCCAACTCTCACATCCATACATGTCAGAAAGGTACATTTTATGTTATGTATATTTCACTACAGTAATAAATAAATAAATAAGAGGACGAAAATTGACAGTATCCAAATTGACAGGATCTTTCTTTGTCCCCTGAATCATAACCTTCCCATCCTCTCTGAGACAATCACTTTTGCAGCCTTTTACATTTTGGTATAATTTAACACCCAAGCCTGAATTCCAAAATGACATCACTTTTAAACTTTCAGTAAATGGAATTAAAACAATTCATGCGTCTACTTTTTGCTCTCCAGTATTTTGTATAAGATACATCTGTGTTGTCTGTAGCTACAGTTCATTTTCATTGCTGGATAGCATTTTACCATATAAATAACTGTTATTGAAGGGCATTTAGTTGTTTTCAGCTTTTGGCTATTTCAAACAGTGCTGCTATAAATGTTATTGTATTTCATTATTATTGTTATTGTATGCACACATGTCTCAGTTTCTAGGGTATAATACCCAGGAGTGAATCGCTTGGGTCAGAGGGCATAGGAGCTTCTACATGCTCAGGAATGTGATCTGTTTTCTAAAGTGATTATACTGGCTTGTACACTCATTAACAATGTAAGGAAGCTTTGATATTCTACATCCTAGTCCCTACAGGTTTGGTCCATCTTTATTGCCAATCTGTGGTCGTTTTCATTTCTTGGATTACTAATGAGTTTGAGCAGAGTTGAGTAGTTGCAACAGAGGATGGTCCATGTACTACCTAGACATTTACAAAAGCAGGGTGTCACAGTCTCAGAGAACAAACTTCCTGTTTCCAGGGGCAGGGTGGCGGAGGGAAGGATGAGTTGAAGGGATGGTTGGGGAGTTTGCCATGGACATGTACCACTGTTCTGTTTAAAATGGATAACCAAACAAGGTCTTACTGTATAGTACAGGGAGGCCTGCTCAATGTTATGTGGCAGCCCGGATGGGAGGGGGGTTAAGGAGAATGGGTACATGTATGACTGAGGCCCTTTGCTGTCCACCTGGAACCATCACAACTCTGTGAATTGCCTCTACTCCAATATAAAATAAAAAGTTAAATAGAGCAGGGTGCCAAATCCTAGGCTATGGGCAACATGTCTGCTCACTTTTATAACCAGCATCAGGTACCATGTCTGGCTCATTCTTATTGTCAATCATGGGAAATGTTTGATTATAACCAGTACTATGATCCACTCAATAAACGTATGGAGAAACCCATTTAGCATTGATGAACTTTAGAAATTTCACACACAACATAGCCCCAAAGACCAGATAGTAACTGTTCTCATATATGTGTTTTTTTCACCCCATCCTTCAAAGGAATATGAATTTATGTACAAGGTAATTCTGCCAAATGGAATCTTCTGTTAAGTAAAATGCATGCACCGAGCCAATTTGCTTAATATTAATCTTGACCATGTTAATGTTTTTAACCCTCTTCCCAGGTGGCAGGCTTCCCAGGTGACTCAGTGGTAAAGAATCTGCCTGCCAAGGCAGGAGACACAGTTTTGATCCCTGGGTTGGGAATATCCCCTGGAGGAAAAAAAGACCTGCTCTAGTATTCTTGCCAGGATAATCCCATGGACAGAGGAGCCTGGAGGGCTACAGTCCATGGAGTTGCAAAGAGACAGACACAACTGAGCAACTGTTCACACACACAAACACCAGCTGATGAGTGATTCACGACACATTGCCTTTCAGAAACAGGACTGGACACCAGCCATGATGCGGTTGCAAGCAGGCCAGGAAGGGTGAACAACCAGGACCATCCTGCTGTATTCTGTTGTGTCATCGCCCAGATTTTCTCCTTTTCATATGTTATTTCACCACTTAATGTTAATTTTTTCAGCACGCACTAGCTTGTATTGTTTTCTCTTTTTCACATTGGTATTTATAAAATTCACACGTTTTAAATATACAGCTGGACAAATTTGGGCAACTGTATACAATCACAATCACTATGACAACCAAACTACAGCAGAGCTCCCTCTCTCTGCAATGCTCCTTGTGTCTATCACACGATACACATCCTTCCTCTCATACCTCTAGCCTCCAGCAAGCATGGTTCTACTTTCTCTGACAATAGTTTTGATAAAATCTCATATAATCACAATCATGCGTAACATAACATTTTGTGTTTCACTTTTTCACTTAGAGTTTTTCTGAGATTTATCCCTGTGTTGTCCATAATAATGTATCATCCTCCTCTTGTTTCAGATTACTGACCCATCATACACAATTTGTCTGCTCATCAGCTGATGGACATTTGGATTTCTTCCAGGTTTTGGCTGGAATGTTCACACATTTTTATGGAAATATATGTTTTCATATATCTTGGATAAATATCTAAAAGTGGAATTGCTGAATTATATTAAATATATGTATGAAATTTTGTAAGGTGCTTCCATATTCTTTTTCAAAGTGGCCTTACCACTTTGCATTCCACTAGCAATCCATGAGTTTCAATTGCTGTGTGTTCTCACTGGAGAAGGGAATGGCAAGGCACTTTAGCATTCTTGCCTTGAGAACCCCATGAACAGTATGAAAAGGTAAAAAGATATGACACTGAAAGATGAACTCCCCAGGTCGGTAGGTGCCCAATATGCTACTGGATAAGAGTGGAGAAATAAGCCCAGACAGAATGAAGAGGCTGAGCCAAAGTGAAAACAATGCCCAGTTGGGGAAGTCACTGATGATGGAAGTAAAGCCCAATGCTGTAAAGAGCAGTACTGCGTAGGAACTTGGAATGTTAGGTCCATGAATCAAGGTAATTGGAAGTGATCAAACAGGGGACGGCAAGAGTGAACATCGACAGTTTAGGAATCAGTGAACTAAAATGAACTGAAATGGGTGAATTTAATTCAGATGACCATTACATCTACTTCTATGGGCAAGAATCCCTTAGAAGAAATGGAGTAGCCATCACAGTCAACAAAAGAGTCTGAAATGCAGTGCTCAGGTGCAATCTCAAAAACAACAGAATGATCTCTGTTCATTTCCGGGAAAACAGAGATTATTGCCAGGAGAAATATCAATAATCTCAGATTTGCCGATGATACCACCCTCATGGCAGAAAGCAAAGGGCAACTAAAGAGTCTCTTGATGAAGGTGAAAGAGAGTGAAAAACGCTAGCTTAAAACTCAACATTCAAAAAACTAAGATAATGGCATCTGGGCCCATCACTTCATGGCAAATAGATGGGGAAAAAATGGAAACTGACAGACTCAATTTTGGGGGGCTCCAAAATCACTCAGATGGTGACTGCAGCCATTCTATTAAAAGACACTTGCTCCTTGGAAGAAAAGCTATGGCCAACATAAATAGCATATTAAAAAGCAGAGGCATCACTTTGCCAACAAAGGATCATATAGTCAGAGCTATGGTTTTTCCAGTTGTCATGTACGGATGTGAGAGTTGGCCCATAAAGAAGGCTGAGTGCTTAAGAATTGATGGTTTTAAAACTGTGGTGCTGGGGAAGATTCTTGAGAGTCCCTTGGACTGCAAGATCAATCAATCTGAAAGGAAATCAACCCTGAATATTCATTGGAAGGGCTCATGCTGAAGCTAAAGTTCCAATACTTTGGCCACCTGATGTGAAGAGCTGACTCATTGGAAAAGACCTTGATGCTGGGAAAGATTGAAGGCAGGAGGAGAAGGGGACAACAGAGGATGAGATGGTTGGAAGTTATCACCGACTCGATGGACATGAGTTGGAGCAAACTCTGAGAGATAGTGGGGGTCAGGAAACCCTGGCATGCTGCAGTCCACGGGGTCACAAAGAAGCCGACAAGACTGATGTACTAAACAGCAACGACAGCGTTCCCACCAAGGTTGATGGGTTTTTTTGTATTTAAGTGAATATTAACTGGTATCTTTCTCTTCATGGTTTTAATTTGCAATTTTCTTGATGACTAATAATATTGACATCTTTTCATCTGCTTATTATGTGCATGCATGCTAAGTCACTTCGGTCATGTCTGACTCTTTGTGACCTTATGGCCTGTAGCCCACCAGGCCCCTCTGTCAATGAAATTATCCACTCAGGAAGATCTCCTGGAGAAGGAAATGGCAACCCACTCCAGTACCCTTGCCTGGAAAATCCCCTGACAGAGGAGCCAGCTGGGCTATAGTCCATGGAGTCACAGAGAGTTGGACACAACTGAGTGACTAAGCGCAGCAGCAACTAAACACGAACAATGGATACAACTTCAACAATAACCGAAACTTCAACTTAGACTTCTATTAATATATAAAACAATTTCTGATTTGGACTAAAGTAAATTTTAACCAGAAGGAACCAAGCACCTCAGATTTTAGAAAATATACCTTTGAACATTGTATAATGCTTAAAGGTTTGTTTAAAACGTACTTCCTGCTGAACAATTAAGTTGAATCTTGCACCTACTGCTCATTCAATTCTCTCTAAACTGAGTACTTACCAAGTAAGGAGTGCCATCAATTGAGTTGGATAATGTTAGCAATCCAACTGTCAATCAGTCAGTTCAGTCGCTCAGTCGTGTCCGACTCTTTGCGACCCCATGGACTGCAGCACTCCAGGCCTCCCTGTCCATCACCAACTCCCGGAGTTTACTCAACTCATGTCCTTTGAGTCGGTGATGCCATCCAACCATCTCATCCTCTGTCATCCCCTTCTCCTGCCCTCAATCTTTCCCAGCATCAAGGTCTTTTCCAACGAGTCAGCTCTTCACATCAGGCGGCTAAAGTGTTGGAGTTTCAGCTTCAACATCAGTCCTTCCAATAAACACCCAGGACTGATCTCCTTTAGGATGGACTGGTTGGATCTCCTTGCTGTCCAAGGGACTCCCAAGAGTCTTCTCCAACAACACAGCTCAAAAGCATCAATTCTTTGGCGTTCAGCTTTCTTTATAGTCCAACTCTCACATCCATACATGACCACTGGAAAAATCATAGCTTTGACTAGTAGTCAGTTTCCCAGAGGCAGAACCAATAGCATATGTATAGATATATAAGAGGTGGAGGAGGGCATGGCAACCCCCTCCAGTATTCTTGCCTGGAGAATCCCATGGACAGAGGAGACTGATGGTCTACAGTCTATAGGGTTGCAAAGAATTGGATGCAACTGAAGCGACTTTGCTCACACGCAGATATATAAGAGGAGATTCATTTTGGAAATTGGCTCATGTGATTCTGGAGGCTGAAATAAGCCCCAGGCTGCCAGCTGCAAGGCAGAGTATGAAGACCTGAGCCAGGAGCTTCAGTGCCAGAAAAACAGGAGAAGAGGAGCATCCGAAAGGGTCCCAGGGGCCTTCCCTCGTGGCTCGGTGGGGAAGACTCCACCGGCCAGGGCAGAGGACACGGGCTCCACTCCTGGTCTGGAAAGACCATGCCTCGAAGCAACTAAGCCCGCTTGCCTCAGCTGTTGAGCTGTGAACCATGACTACTGAGTTCACGTGCTGCAACCACTGAAGCCCACGTGCCTGCAGCCTGTGCTCTGCAACAAGAGAAGCCACTGCGGTGAGAAACTCACGCAAGTGACAAAGAGGAACCCATGCTCGCCACAGCTAGAGAAAGCCCGTGCGTAACCAAGACCCAGGGCAGCCAAAAAGAAACTTAAACAAATAAATAGAAAGGAAGTGGGGAGGGCATTTCCCTCCAGTGTGACTTCATAATCTGAAATCGATAGGATGTGATATAGCGAGGGGATCAGAAGTGCATCAGGGTTAAAGCACGGCTGTTCCATACGTGGTCCCGTCATTTCGGGCGCCCCTTCTCTTCCCAAGGCCCCGACAAGCTCTTTCCGACTCAGGTCCTTCACGTCACTTCTTTCCTCGGCCTGCCGTGGTCTTCCCCACGTCTCTTCTCAGGCTGTAGCCTTCAGCTTCCACAAGGCCTCCTTTGCTCACACATCCCACAGTGGGTCTCTCCTTGTCACCTTCATCCCAGTGTCTTCTCTAGTTCCTGGGTAACCCAGTAGAAATCCATAATCATTGTGTTGACCTGATGGTTTCCATGCTTCTGAAGTCAGAACTCTTGCCTGCCTCAGTCACTCTCACAGGCCCAGCATTTGGAAGGGTGCCTGGCATGTAGTAGAAATTTTGACCAACAATTGTTAAGGGAATATAGAGAGGCAGCATGGATGCATAACAAGTGGTGGTGATAGACATTTTTTTTTTAAGCTGCATGGAATCAAGTGTCAGATGTGTTCAAGTCATGTTTAAGTTTTATAGCTATATATATACATCTTAGCTAGGCAAATAATATTATTAAAATTCCTAAGAAAACTTTATTGTACATATGAGGCATCCCCGGTGGCTCAGTTGATAAAGAATCAACCTATAATATAGGAGACCACCTGTAATGCAGGAAATGTGGGTATAATACCTGGGTCAGGAAGATCCCCTGGAGAAGGAAATGGCTACCCACTCCAGTATTCTTGCCTGGAAAATTCCTAAGGACAGAGGAGCCTGGCTGGCTACAGTCATGGGGTCACAACAGTTGCACACAACTTAGTGACTAAACCACACCACCATTGTACATATGAAACACTTTAGTATATTATTTCCCCGCCACATAGAAGCAATAATTTCTATCATGACATGAGGTTCATCAGGAACATAACATTATTGCCGAACAGAATGTAGTCCACCTGAAATCCCTTCAAGACAGCAAATTAGTCCTCTGGATTTTACCTGAAAATAGGGATCAGATCTGCTTCTATTTAACTGGGCTTGCGATCCTATTTCATGAGTTTGGGGCATCAGTGGGTAGATATAGACTTATCTCACCACAGTTCATCAACTGTCACTTTACACAATCACTATTGTGGTGAAAGGCATTTTCCAACTCAAATCATCTAAATCTCTCAGTAAAAGTTCCCTATAGGCAACTGCTGTGGGCAAGATTCATGCTTTTTCTAATTTTGGGGTGTGTGTGTAAGTGGGAGGAGAGAGGGGGCCCAGCTGGAGTGACTGGAAGCATTAGAGTTATCCCTTGTGTTTTAATATTTCTTCCCTCCATACTTTTTCCAATGGATTTCATTTCATGCTTTCCTGGACACTATATGCTGAAATAAATAATAAATATTCGATGTTTTCCTCCAAGCTCTCAGAGTAGTTAGGGGAAGGCGGACCTCATGTAACCTGGAAATGTATCATGAATGAATCCTTCTCCATAATCATTTACAGATTTTTTATATCGAGTATCACTTGTAAGCATATTGCTCCCGGGAACAAGAAATTCAGTAATAACAGCTACCCTTTGCTGAGTGCCAGCCACTATTCTAGACATTCTACATAAGAAAGAAGAGGGCACGACTTCCCTGGTGGTCTCGTGGTTAGGACCCCACACTTCATTGCAGGCGGCACAGGTTCGATCCCTGGTCAGGGAACTAAGATCCCACATGCCACATGACATAGCCAAATAATAAAATTAAATAAATAAGACACTTGCTTATAATTTCTCTAACATAAATAGAGAATACAGAAAAGGGGACTGTTGAGTGCTTATTATGCACAAGGCTTGATATACGCTATATCCTGCATTCCCATAAAAACACAGTGATGCAAGTACTGTTATTCCCACTTTGCATACAATAATATTGAGGCACAGAGAGCTCAAGCTCCCTTCTTAAGGTCTCGCAGCTAATAAATGAAGGTATAGGGTTTTAAGCACAGGTTCGTCTGATGCCAGGGATCATGCTTCTAAGGGCTGCACTGTATTAATATTTTCCACAAGATGAGAACAAGATCACAGTGCTCAGCTGGCTTGGAAATGATCCTGAACCCAAAACTGAGACCTGAGCACATGAGAAGAGAAGGCAAAGCAGGAGATGTTCGGTGACCACCGGCACGTGCGCAGGGCTGGCCCCAAGGCTTTGGTCCAGGTTAGGATTTCTTAGTTATAGGAAGAGCAACATTTGTTAGGGGTATATATATTTCAGAAACCATGTGAACTTTATAGGATTAGTCAAATTAACCCTCACACTAACCCTTTAGGGCAGATAATACTTTTGCCCATCTTACAGATGAAGAGCTGACGTTCAGAAGTTTTAAGTACCTGTTCAAAGCCACACTATTTATACCAGCTTTACTTCATAAACAGCCTTCAAATTCATTGTCACAAATAAGACCATTTGTTGAGGGTGAAAACTGGAACGGAAGTGTCCAGAAGTTCGAAATCATGAGACAGTAGGACAACATACGCTGAACAGTGTCGTGCACATAACAGGTACTCATTTAACATTTAGTGAGTGAACTGCATTAAAAAAAGAAAATGCAAAACGGGCAAGTTTCTGTTCAAATTGACTGCAGAAGAAAAGGGAACACCAATAAAAGAGCTGAATTTGGGATGCGAAATCAGTCCCGGCTGAACAGGAATGCAAAGACAATGCTTCCATGGTATCTTCTGCCCGTGCTCCTCCCTCCGCTCGGCCCCAGCCCTTGCTGTGAGTTTCTCCCAGGCCTGCTTCTCTTCCCAGTCTTATTCCACCCCAGGTCCTCGTGCCACATACTCCACTGAAAGCCCCTTCTTCACCTTCCTCTCCAGTGTGTCCCATCCAAGGCTGCCTGCAGTCATGATGATGACGACTTAAGTGAGACTGTGTTTACTGAAATGCTTGCTCTGTGACGCGGACTATGGTAAGCACTTCATATTTACAACCATAAAAGATCCCATCAATAGATGAAGAGACCAACAAACAGAAAGGCTCAGTAACTTGTGCAATATCACAGCTAGAAAAGGCTAGAGATCCTTCTGCTAAGGTGCTAACGTAATCAGACTCCTTTTATTGAAGTGCAGTTGTCTTACGATACTATATTAGTTTCAGGTTTATAAAATAATGATTTCATATTTCCGTGGATTATACTCCATTTTAGTTTATTACAAAATAATGGCTGTATTTCCCTGTGCTGGACAATACATCCTTGGTGCTTATTTGTTTCATCCATAGGACTGAGCAACTGAACTGAACTGAGCTAGTGGTATCTGTCTACTAATATGCTACCCCTTTCTTGCCCCTCCCTGTTCTCTCTTCCTAGTAGTAACCACTAGCTTGTCCTCTATATGTGTGAATTTGTTTGGTTACTTTCATTCATTTATTCTATTTTTAAGGTTCCTCATGTAAGTGATAACATGGAATATTTTTTCTCTGACTTATTCCACTAAGCAGTATTCCCTCTAGGTCCATAAACATTGTTGCAAGTGGCAGAATCTCATTCTTTTTTAGAGCTGAGCAATATTCCATTATATATATTATATATGTATGTATGTATATGTAGTGTCTATATGCACCATATCTTCTCTAGCCATTCATCTGTTGATGGACATTTAGGTTGTCTCCGTATCTTCACAACTATAAATAATGCTACTACGAACATTGCAGTGCATGTATCTTTTTGGGTTGTTGTTGTTCAGTCACTAAGTCAAGTTAGACTCTTTGCAACCCCATGTGCTGTGGGACGCCAGGCTCCCCTGTCCTTCACCATCTCCTGGAGCTTGTTCAAACTCACGTCCACTGAGTCGTCCAACCAACTTATCCTCTGTCACTCCTCCTCCTGCCCTCAGTCTTTCCCAGCATCAGGGTCTTTTCCAACGTTTCAGCTCTTTACATCAAGCGGCCAAAGTATGGGAGCTTCAGCTTCAGCATCAGTCCCTCCAATGGAAGTGATGTCCATGCTTTTTAAAGTGCTGTCTAGGTTCGTCTTTTTGTATTTGTGTTTCTGTATTTTAGATATAATCCCAGCAGTGGAATTGCTGGGAAATATGGTAACTCTGGGCTTCCCAGGTGGCGTCAGTGGTAAAGAACATGCCTGCCAATTCACAAGATATAAGAGATATGGTTCAATCCCTGGGTCAGGAAGATTCCCCCATAGAAGGGAATGGCAACCCACTCCAGTACCCACGGACAGAGGAACCTGGCAGACTACAGTCCATGGAGCCACAAGAGTGGGACACGACTGAGCACACGTGCATGGATGGATATACATATATATATCCACTATCTAATATAGATGCACTACAGGTTGTTTAAACAGTCACCCCCCGAGGGATATACCTGTGTTGTTTCCATTTTGGGGTTATCACAAAAAAGATGCTATAAACATTTCTGCTATTGATTTCTACTTTGATTCAGTGGAGGCTCAAGAACACATTCGGTGTAATTTTAGTTCTTCTTAATTTGGTAGAAAGAAAGAAAGTGAAGTAGCTCAGTCGTGTCCGACTCTTTGAGACCCCATGGACTGTAACCTACCAGGCTCCTCATCCATGGAATTTTTCAAACAAGAGTACTGGAGTGGGTTGCCATTTCGGTTTAATGGCCCAGGAGATGATCCTCCTTGGTATAGGTTTAGTTGATACTAGTCAGATCTATTTTAAGAATGTTAAAAACAAGCACCACCACCTGAGACTCCCTTGCATGGTTCTTGGCTCTTGGCTTGGGGAGAGTAGCACCTCCTTCTGGGCCCACGTGGCTCAGAGCCCCACTTCCATCTGCCCTGTTTCAGTGCCCCAAGAGCCAACAGATCCACTCTGTTGTTTCTCTGCCTTCTAAGTATCCTCTGAGTCAGCATATAGCCTCACTGAGCTGCCTAACAGAGATGTGAGAGTTGGACTGTGAAGAAGGCTGAGCGCTGAAGAATTGATGCTTTGGAACTGTGGTGTTGGAGAAGACTCTTGAGAGTCCCTTGGACTGTGAGGAGATCCAACCAGTCCATTCTGAAGGAGATCAACCCTGGAATTTCTTTGGAGGGAATGATGCTAAAGCTGAAACTCCAATACTTTGGCCACCTCATGCGAAGAGTTGACTCATTGGAAAAGAGTCTGATGCTGGGAGGGATTGGGGGCAGGAGGAGAAGGGGACGACAGAGGATGAGATGGCTGGATGGCATCACTGAGTTGATGGACGTGAGTCTTGGTGAACTCCGGGAGTTGGTGATGGACAGGGAGGCCTGGCGTGCTCGATTCATGGGGTCGCAAAGAGTCAGACACAACTGAGCGACTGAACTGAAATGAACTGAATTGAACTGAGTCAGCATATAGCCTCACTGTGCTGCCTAACAGAGGTAACTGAGGAAGCATGCCTAATACATGTTATGTGATATCCTGGATTGGATTCTGGAACTGAAAAAAAGAAAAGGACATTAGGGAAAAGCTGAGGACATATGAGTAAATTATGAACTTGACTTAATGTATTAAGTTGGTTCATTAACAGTGACACGTGTACCATGATTGTAAAATGTTAATAATAAAGGAACTTCAACACAGAGTATAAGAGGAACTATCTTTGCAATCATTCTGTATAGATTCTAGAACTTTTCTTTTTAAAAATTTCATTAAAAAAAAAAAAGACATCTCCCCTTCAAATTCCTGTTGTTCTTGGTTCAGACCTCCCTGTTTCTGTTTCATAATTTCTTGTTTTTTTTCTCTTTATGGATGTGATGTCTTTCTTTATTATTTTGAGGATTTAATCCATATCGTTTAAATGCCTTCTGAGAAGATGATCCTAATACCTACAATTCCTCAACAATAAAGTCCCTGTCCATTGAGTTTGCAGACAATCTTTTGTGATAATTGTTTTGAGCACAGGCTTTGTAATTTCTGTTTGCGGATTTATCTTGAGTAGTTGTTTCTTATGTCTACCCCTCACTGATGATACCTTCTGGGTCTGGTGGTTTTGCAGTTGATGCCCCCTGGGGTTCTGAATTTCCCCCCGATCAGAACCAGGTTTTTCATATTGGTGTCTCAAATTTCTTATTCTATAGTGTTTTCAGAGATGGAGATATTGGCTTAGATCTCAATTTGGGGGGAGCCACCCAGTAGGAACTGTAACCTTAGAAAGAGTGAAACAAACAAGCAGAGAGGGAGCCAGTGGGAATAAATACACAATATAGGAAACCTTTGGTTCACCAACTCACACATGCTTGCCTTCACCTGGAATCCCAGCCACAGCTCTGGTGATCAATTCCATGCAGGTTTCGACTTGTTTCTGGCTGGCGGTGCCTCCACTCACATACACACCACTCTGCCTTTGTCCTTTGCCCCAGATCTTCTCTGATGCCTGTGACAGCCTGTTCAACACCCATCCATGAGAAATATGGGGGCAATTAACAGCCCATGGGGCAAACTTCAGGGAATGAAGACTGGAGACAATGGTTAATTGCTTCTCCCCAGCAGCCTTCTGGTAGAAAATGCTGAGGTATATTCTGTCTTCTTCTTCTTCTCAGGATCACTGAGCTACCAGGAGTACAGGTAAGATGTTCAGTGCAGCTGACCACACTGAGGCCCTTATATTCACTTCACCACCTCTCATTTTTTTCTCCCTAAGTCTTCACTCCATATCCCTATTATCACTTCCAAAATAAACTACCTACACATAAACCTTAGTCTGTTTTGTGAGGAAACTGGGATAAGACACACCTTGACCTCATTAAAAATCAATAAGAAATCAGAGGGCAATTGTGCCCACTGATGAAGTCCCTAATAGTCAGCCTCTTGAGTTCCAAAGCAGGGCAGAGGAGGGCTAAAAGTGAATCTGATAAAATAGATAACTAATCAGAGCCTGCTGTATAGCTCAGGGAACCCTACTCGATGTTCTACAGAGACCTAAGGAAATCCACAAAGAGGGGATATATGTATACGAAAGGCTGATTCACTTTGCTGAGGAATAGGAACAAACACGGCATTGTAAAGCAAACATACTCCAATAAAAATTAATTTTTACAAAGTGGATCTGAAGGGACAAACAGAAAATGAAAAGAGTACTCCCCCAAAGCTTATTACTCTCAATTTTAGGGCCAAATGAAATTTTGTCAACATTGCAATATGCTCTTTGCATACAAATACTCTAATACAGATGTAAAAAGACTAGTCTAAGAAAGTGATGTGACCACCAGGTGCAAAGAGCTTTCAATCAAAATGAGATGATTTGAAATTATAGAATATATGGAGGAGAGCTGAGGCACTGTCCAGCACTCTGAAACATCAGAAAGGAGATCCATAAGATATTCTTCAGTGGCTCTTTCAGTTCGAAATCAGGGCCTGCTGTTGTTGAGTCATTAGGTCCTGTCTAACTCTTTTGTGACCCCATAGACTGTAGCCCACCAGGCTCCTTTATCCATGGGATTTCCTGGGCAAGAATACTGGAGTGGATCACCATTTCCTTCTCCAGGAGATCTTCCCCACACCAGGCTCCTCTGTCCATGGGATTTCTCAGGCAAGAAAACCGGAGTGGGTTGCCCTTTCCTTCTCCAGGATACCTTCCCCACCCAGGGATGGAATCCGTGTCTCGTGCATGGCAGAATCACCACTGAGACACCTGGGAAGTCAGGGCATAGCTTTCTACTGAAAAATGGAAACACCTGCCCTCCATGGGGTGAGGTGAGCCGTGGTCTCTGAGGTACACTCACGTGGCTTGGAAATGTGCTTCTAGTCAAGCACCGCTAACAAAGCCCATCCTTCAACCCACAGGAAGACCCAATACGCTAGGGCAGAGGGAGAGAAGTTCTAGAAGAGAGCTGTGGCTAGGGGTGGGTGGGGAGAGATTTGTAGTCTGTAGTCTCAAAAAATATGTGCTAAAGTGAACAGGTATGCAACCTGGAGAACCCCAGATGGAATATGACCCTCAGTTCAGCCCTCTGGTGGCAGGACCTAAACAGAGCCTTTGTTTGATATTTGGCACCTTGTTCCCAAGGCAGCAGTGGTCTGGTTTGGGGAGACATATGACACCCTCAGAGAAAACTGGACTCAGAAGAAGCAGAAGGCCCAGCCCATGCAAGAGAAACAGAGGTGACAGTGTGTTCCTTCAGCCGGCAAGGCTGCTCCCTACACACCAGGATGCTTCTACCAGACCAAGGTCCTTTCGGAAAAGAAAGAGCAGCTCTCCTGGCTGGTCCTGGCTATGAGCAGACTCTTAAATGCAAGGTTGTTGTGAGAAATTGGCTCCTATTGACTGTCAGATGACTGCTTTGATTTGATTTTGTGGAGTGGCGTAGTTTTGCAAGAAGTCAGATAAGTACCAAGACAGTACGTTTGCTTCCAGCCAGAAGCCTAGGCAGGAATTGAAGCTCTAACAATAATAACATCAGCTCTGCTCATTATCTCATTTAATCCTCAGAAATTCCCCATGAGGGAGGTGCTAATATTAACCCCAAATCACGCATGTGCAAACTGAGGCACAGAGCAGTGGAGTCCTGTTCCCAAGGCTGCAAAGCTGGCAAGTGGCCCATTTGCAATTCAGACCAAAGCCTCTCATTGCATTTTATCTACGCTAGCTGCAGGACCTCAGCAACTCTCCTTACCATTTGAGGGCCAGTTTCCAAATGTTTTACATTGTACCTCGTGATGTTTATAGCTTTTAAGGGAGGAACACATGAATTTTAGCAAGCGTTTCTAGAGAACCCACTGCATTCATTCAGGACATTGCATATCAAAGAGAAATTGCCCAGAACAATGCCTGGCACCAGATGGGTTTATTCAGTTGAGTATGAAAGTGAATATGTCAGCCTTTGCCTGTTGCAACACTCAAAACCCTTGGTGGCTCAGTGGTAGAGAAGTGAAGTGAAGTCACTCAGTCGTGCCCAACTCTGTGACCTCATGGACTGTAGCCTACCAGGCTCCTCAGTCCATGGAATTTTTCAGACAAGGGTACTGGAGTGGCTTGCCATTTCCTTCTCCAGGGGATCTTCCCGATCCAGAGATTGAACCTGGGTCTCCCACATTGCAGGCAGATGCTTTACTGTCTGAGCCAGCAGGGAAGCCCCAGTGGTAAAAAATCTGCCTACAATGCAGGAGACCTAACAGATGTGGGTTCAGTCCCTGGGTCGGGAAAATCCCCTGGAGGAGGGCATGGTCACCAACTTCAGTATTCTTGCTTGGAGAATCCCATGGACTAAAGAGCTTGGCAGGCTATAGTCCATGCTGTCACAAAGAGCGGGACATGCCTGGAGTGACTAAGCATGCACGCTCTGTTCACTGGCCCCCAAGGTGCTCAGAGTAAATTTCAAACAGCTCCCCAAGCCTATGCAGCTACACCTGCTCTCATTCCTGCCCACCCTTGACCTTATTTCCTAACACCCCTCCCCACTCAGCTCCAGCTGCCTTGGCGAGCTGTCCTCCTCAAGATCCCCAAGTAACATCCCATCTGCCTGGTACCTTTGTCACTGGGATCACTCCTTGACTTCCTTCAGGTTTGTGCTCAAATATCTCCTCAAGGAGGTTTTCCCTGACAATGTCACTGAAAATGGAACCCTCACCTATCTATGTATTCTCTATAATTTTTCTTCCTAGTATATTTCATTGTCTAAAGTTTATTATGTATTTATTAAATAATAAATTATTTCATTATAGATTTATTAAATAAATTGTATAATGTATAATTATAAATTTATTTATTATTTTCCAGTTTCATCTGTTCAATCTCTAGACTGTAAGCTCTATAAGGCTATGGACTTTGTCTTGCTGCTTCTCTAGGGTCTAGAACTATGCCTGACACATAGGAATTAGATATATTTACACACATACAAATATACACGCACATGTACAAATATAGATACACAGGAAGAGATGGTTGGATGGCATCACAGACTCAATGGACACGTGCTTGAGCAAGCTCCAGGAGAGGGTGAAGGACAGGGAAGCCCAGTGAGCTGCAGTCCATGGGGGTCACAAAGAGTTAGACAGGACTGAGCAACTGAACAACAAATGAACATGCACACACGTAGATGCCTGTATAGATATAAATGTATACACATAGAAAGCTGTATTAAGATATATATATATATATACTCAGCTTTCTTTATAGTCCAACTCTCATATTCATACATGACTACTGGAAAAACCATAACTATGACTAGGCAGACCTTTGTTTGCAAAGTAATGTCTCGACTTTTTAATAAGCTGTCTAGGTTGGTCATAACTTTTCTTCCAAGGAGCAATCATCTTTTAATTTCATGGCTGCAGTGATGGTTAATTTTACAGTCAGCTTGACTGAGCCAAGCGGGGTCCAGGTATTTGCTTGAACATTATTCTGCTCCTGTGTTGGAGGGTGTTTCTGAATGAGATAAACATTTGAATCAATCGACTGAGTAGAGCAGGTTGCCCTTCACCATGTGGGTGGGCCTCATCCAATCCACTGCAGGCCTGGATGGAAGAAAGTCTGGGTGAGGGAGAAGTCACTCTCCGCCTGGTTTCAAGCTGAGACATTGAGTGCTTACTGTACTCGGACTGGAACTTACACCATCACCGCTCCTGGCTCCAGGCCTTTGGACATGGACCGGAACCACACCACTGGCTCTCTTGGGCCATTAGCTTAGATATAGCAAGTTATGGGTCTGCCCAGCCTCCTTCATCACCCAAGACAAACCTTTACAATAAATCTCTCTCCCCATAATGTCTATCTCCTATTGATTCTGTTTTCCTGGAAAGCCCTAACGCAACACATTTTACATTTTTTAAGGCAATTACTCTGATCTTTTTAAAAATTATATATTATAAGAGTAGTCATGTATGGATGTGAGAGCTGGACCATAAAGAAGATGAGCACCAAAGAATTGATGCCTTTGAATTGTGGTAGTGAAGACTCTTGAGAGTCCCTTGGACTGCAAGGAGATCAAACCAGTCAATCTTAAAGGAAATCAATCTGAATATTCATTGCAAAAACTGATGCTGAAGCTGAAGCTCCAATACTTTGGCCACCTGATGAGAGGAGCCAACTCATTGGAAAAGACCCTGATGCTGGGAAAGATGGAAGGCAGGAGGAGAAGGGGATGACAGAGGATAAGATTGTTGGATGGCATCGCTGACTCAACGGATATGAGTCTGAGCAAAATTTGGGAGATGATGATGGACAGGGAAGTCCTGCGTGCTGTTGTCCATGGGGTCACAAAGAGTTGGACACGACTAGGGGAATGAACAATAACAACAACTATAAACGTAGTATTTTATAGAAATGTAGAAAGTTAAAAGAACTTTTAAAAAATGTATATATTTTTTATTTAAGGGTGTGCTGGGTCTTTGTTGCTGCCCAGGCTTTCTGCAGTTGCAACAAGGGATAGGGGGCCACTCCCTGCTTGTGATGCAAGGGCGTCTCATTGCAGTGGCTGCTGTTGTGGCAGAGCACGGGCTCTAGGGCGCCCAGGCTTCAGCAGTTGCAGCTCCTGGACTCTAGAGCACACTCAGTAGTTGTAGTACAGGGGCTTTGTTTCCCCATGACATGGGGGATCTTTTCAGATCAGGGATCGAACCTGTGTCTCCGGCATTGCCAAGCAGATTCTTTACCACTGAACCATGGAAGACCCCCCACCCCCGCCAAAAATCTTGATAACCCCACTATTCAAAATCCAGCTATTATTCATGTTCCATTGCATTTCCTTCCAGCATGTCTCTACCCATACAATTGTTGCTTTTCACGATGTAATTATACTGTATATAATTTTATATCATCATTTTTTCATATTAAATTATAGACACTTCTCATTGCTAGTTTAGTCTTCATAATCATCATTTCTAATATCTTCGCAAGTGGAGAGTATATGTGCCATCATTGATTTAAATTCCCCCTGCTTGTTGCAAATTTAATTTGGTTCCATTTTTCATTATTATAGCAATAAACATCTGCTGACATAAAGCGTTTTCCATATTTAGAATTATTTCCTGAAGATAAATTGTCAAAAGTAGAATAATTGCATCAAAGTGTACTGCTTTACTTAAGGCTCTTGCTACAAACTTCCAAAAAGTTTTCTAAAGAGGTCTTTTCAATTTATATTCTCCCAAATGGAATATGAGCCTATCCATTGCACACACATTGTAAATTCCCTCCAGTAAGCTCTCTCCCAGGATGAAGTCGAATGACCACATATATTGGGAGAATCTCGTCTCTGGAAGTCTCAGGAAGCCTCGGGGTCTCCTTTCCTGGCTTTCTCACTGCGTCCTAAGGCTTTCTGCTCCAAGCACCAGAACACACATCAGTGAAATGGCCTAAACCTTGGGCAGTGAGTCATTCCCTAGCCAAGAGGAAATCCTGAGGTGGGGCTTTCTCTAAAAAGCTTTGTCTTTTTCCATTTGGTCCATCCTCAGTGAGTCAGGCAGGCAGCTGCTGCAACCCCAGATCCAGGCATCACATTGTCTTCCCACCACCCAGCACCACAGAAGGCATGTTCTCCTTTGGCCAACTCATTGGCAGGTTGACATCAGAGTCATGCATTCTTCAATCTAGGGTACATTTTGGAGGTTCCCATGACTGCTTTTTGCTCCATAGCTTCCTAGAATGACTCACAGAACTCAAGAGGGTGCAATACTTATAACAGAAATGTTATTATAAAGACAGAGTTCAGAATAGCCAGATGACGGTATAAATAGGGCAGGGACCAAGAAAGTCCCGAATGCAAAGCTCCTGTGCCTTCTCCCCATTGAATCAGGACCTGTCACTCTCCCAACAGATGTCTTCCCCACCCAGGGTGCTCCAACAAGCGTCACTATCCAGCTTTATACTGAACTTAGGAACTTTCCTTGTAGTTCAGTCAGTAAAGAATCTGCCTGCAACGCAGGAGATCTAGGTTCAATTCCCGGGTTGGGAAGATCCTCTGGAGAGGGAAATGGCAACCCACTCCAGCATTCTCACCTGGAGAATCCCATGGACAGAGGAGCCTGGCAGGCTACAGTCCACGGTGTTGCAAGAGTTGGACACAACTTAGCGACTAAACCACCATCATTGTTAGGCATGATTGATAAAATCATGGCCACATGGCTGAACTCAGTCTCCAACTCCCTTTCCTTCTCTAGAAGATCAAGCTGACTCAAAGTCTCAGCCTTCTAATCATGTGGTTGGTCTTTTCAAAGACCAGTCCTCATCTTGAAGTATGTAGGGGCCAAACATGAGTCATCTCATCATTTTAAGTTAAGGTGTGGCCCAAGGGATCCATGGTAAAACAGACAATTTTATCACTTGGGAAATTACAAGGGTTTTAGAAGCTCAGTGCTAGGAACCCTGGACAAAAACCAGACAAATAATTAACTTTGCAGCACCAGTTCATATCTGTTGACATCCAAAGAATGCTCTCTCTTTACCACAGATAGTGCTACCACCTGGATTAATGGTCCATTTTATGACTTCTGTTCTCCAGGATATGACAGCCACTGGGAAGAATGACTTCCCATTGAGCCTGTGACTACTGTCGTTCAGGTGCTAAGTTGTGTCCGACTCTGTGACCCCATGGATTGCAGCACATCAGGCTTCCCTGTCCTCCACTATCTCCCAGAGTCTGCTCAAATTTATGACCATTGAGTTGGTGATGCCATCCAACCATCTCATCCTCTGTCGCCCCCTTCTCCTCTTGCCCTTTCCCAGCATCATGATCTTTTCTAATGAGTCAGCTCTTCGCATCAAGTGGCCAAAGTATTGGAGCTTCAGCTTCAACATGAGTCCTTCCAATGAATATTCAATGATAGTCTGCTTTTGGATTGACTGCTTTGTGGTTATCTCTAATCTATTTTCTGTTCCTGCATGGAAACAAGGGAGATTTTTATTCAAATTGTATGAATAGTCTATCAAAGATGTATGCTGCTGCTGTTGCTTATTCGCTTCAGTCGTGTCCGACTCTGTGTGACCCCACAGACGGCAGCCCACCAGGCTCCATCGTCCCTGGGATTCTCCAGGCAAGAACACTGGAGTGGGTTGCCATTTCCTTCTACAAAGCATGAAAGTGAAAAGTGAAAGTGAAGTCACTGAGTCGTGTCCAACTCTCAGCAACCCCATGGACTGCAGCCTACCAGGCTCCTCTGTCCATGGGATTTTCCAGGCAAGAGTACTGGAGTGGGGTGCCACTGCCTTCTCCGATCAAAGATGTATAAATATACACAATTCTTTTGGTCAAATTATTGCTTGATATTTTATAATGAACTGCCATTCTGCTTTTTACTTATGTTTCCCTTTTGTTTCAAACTCATAATTGCTGGGTTGGAGAAATGCCACTGATTTTTATATATTTATCTTCTCTTTGGTTTCTTTACTCATGAACTCATGAATTCTAACAGAATTTTTGTTGATTTATTTGGATTTTTTAAAGTACTAAATTGTATCATCCTGATATAATGATATATTTTTTAATACTTGCAGCCCTTATTTCTGGATTAGGCCTTATTAGACTGTTCTGAACATGAAGAATAAAATTAAATAGTAGCTTCATTTTATTCTTGATGTCAATACCAAAACTTCTGGTGCTTTATCATTAAGCACATTGGCTGTTTTGAAATGCTTTGCTGTGCTAATGGTGTACTTCAAGTGCTTACATATTTAGCATTTTTATTATGAATCTATGTTAACTTTTATTTATTGGTATTTGACATCTTTAATTTTTTGCATGTTATTTATTTTTAGGAAGCTAGTAACAGAATTCATTTTTTATTTTTTGTATGAAAGTAGTATGCCTTAGAGTTATCTTTCTAGAACATGGGATCATCTTTAACAGTCAATTCTATCATTTTTATAAAATCAAAGGTACTTGTAGTCAAAGTTATGTTTTTTCCAGTAGTCATGTAGGGATGTGAGAGGTGGACCATAAAGAAGGCTGAGTGCCAGGGAACTGATGCTTTCAAACTGTGGTGTTGGAGAAGGCTCTTGAGAGTCCTTTGGACTGCAAGGAGATCAAATCAGTCAATCCTGGATGATATCAATCCTGAATTTCCATTGGAAGGACTCATGCTGAAGCTGAAGCTCCAGTATGTTGGCCACTGGATGGAAAAGAGCTGACTTATTGGAAAAGACCCTGATGCTGGGAAAAACTGAAGACAGGAGAAGGAGATGGCAGAGAATGAGATGGATGGATGGCATCACTGACTCAATGGACATGAATTTGAAGAAACTCCAGGAGATATGAAGGACAGAGGAGCCTGGCATGCTGCAGTTGTGGGATTGCAAAGAGTTGGACATGACCTAGAGACCAAACAACAACAAGAAGTTATAGAACCCTTCCAGATATTTTGACAAGTATCTTTATTGCATGAGCTCTACCTTACTAACAGATTTAGGGTTCCGCTGCTTGCAGCAGGTGAAACCATATAAATTGCATGGTCTGCTCTAGCACTTTGTAAACAGTCAGTGACATCACATAAGCTGTGTTTTAGGAAACAAATGTCCCACCGTATCAGGGCCAGGACTCTATGACCCATGGGTTAAATACCACTCCTTACCACCAGTTTTTGTAAGTATAGTTTTATTAGAACACAATCTTTTTTATTTTTTGCTTCATTATGTAACTTTTTGTACAAAAGAAAAGGTGTAATATTTGTGAAAATCATAGTCATGATAATGAAACAAACAAAATAAAATCCCACTGGTGACTTAAACATCATCCCAGTGCTCCTCCCATATCCCCTTCCTCCCTCTTAAATGTAAATATTCCCCTGAAACTGATGCTCACGATTTCCTTGTCTTTTGGGGGGTAATTTTTCCGTGTGTGTATGTGTCCCCAAACAGTGCACCATCTAATTTTGCTCATTTATGAGTTTTATAAGAATGAAATTGCTCTCCACTTTTCAACGGAATACGATGCTTCTAATATTTACCCAGGTGGATGTTCTGTTGTAGTTCATTTATTTTCCCTGATGTGTAGTTTTCCATCGTACTAATATATCACGATTTATCATTCCATTCTGCCAGCTTGATTCGTTCTTAGTGTTCTCATTATGACAAACAAGGCTGCTGTGAACATTCTTACATGAGTCTTCAGATGCCCGTGCACAGCAGATTCTAGAAGCAGAGCCCCTGAATAACAAAGCGCATGCCTGTCCTGCTTTGCAGGACGGTGCCAAGTTGTTCTCCAGGGCGTCTCTGCCTATGGATAGCAACCACTGGTGTCCATTCACACAGGAGTCGTCAATGGCTGTTTTTGTGTCATACGAAGAATTAAGTAATTGCAAAATAGATGGTATGGCCCACATAGCATAAAATATTTACTAACTAGTCCTTACAGAGAAGCTCACCTGTTATAAATATCAGTCAGCATTCTGAGATTAAAAATAAAAAGGAAGAAGCGATTCTACCATCAGAAAAGCTCAAGAAGTGGTATAACTCCTGGTAAAAATTTAAATTTTACTCTGAGTAAAAAAAAAAAAAAAAAATCTGGCCTCCTCTATAAGGATAAAACATACATGTATGTGTGTGAGCTCATATATATATATACACATATATATATATTTGATTTTATACCATTATTGTACAAAGTTTTTCAAGCGATAAATCCATTTTTCATTGAAGAAATATTTGTATCTCTCAGCATGCTGATATTTGTGGGTTTTTGATAGAAATTGAAAGTGTTAGTTTCTCAGTCATGTCTGACTTTTTGAGATCCCATGGACTGCAGGTTCGTCTGTCCATGGGATTCTCCAGGCAAGAATACTGGAGCGGGTTGCCATTCCTTTCCCCAAGGGATCTTCCCAACCCAGGGATCGAACGCTAGTCTCCTGTGTCTCCTGCACTGCAAGCAGCTTCTTTACCACTGAGCCACCAGGGCCGTCTTATGACTGCCATACACTTGTATATTTCTTCTTCTTATCCTCCCATTTCTTAACCTCTTAATCTGTGTGTTAGTCACTCAGTCGTGTCTGACCCTTTGTGATCCTATGGACTATAGCCCAGTGGGCTCCTCTGTCCATGGGATTCTCCAGGCAAGAATACTGGAGTGGGTTGCCATTTCCTTCTCCGGGGAATCTTCCCAACCCAGGGATTGAATCCAAGTCTCCCGTATTGCAGGCAGACTCTTTACCGATTGAGCCACCAGGGAAGCCCCTTGATCTATTTGATGGCATTTAAAAAATTACTTTCACAATTTTACTCTGGCTCCTCTCTAATCTGTTAGCCACAGAGACGATTTGCAGTGACCATAGCTGCTGCTACAGTCAGCTCTGATTCATAATAATGGTTGCTACCCCTCTCATAATATTCACAAGGTGGCCATTGGGGAGGCCAGAGTACAGAGGATGCTTCTTGGAAGTCAGGCAGAGAAGCAGTGGTCCCACCTCACTTTGACCTTTGGCAAGTTCCTTGACTTCTATTAGCTGACTTGTTTCTCTTTTACAGAAACAAGAATTGCTGCCTGACTGGAAGAGGAGGCTAACATGAGTTAAAGCTTATGGTGTGGCTAGGCTGTTTCCTTCAACATAGCAAATGGTTACCAAGAGCACAGAATTGCTGACACCACCGAAGGAAGGTTTTCAGTTGAGGCAGTCGTGGGAAGCAATGCACTGCAGTGGTTGAGAATGTGGGTTCACATGTGGGTTCCATCCCCAGGCCCCCTCTTTCCCACTTCTGTCATACAAATGAGTTTCTCTCCCTCTCCTCCCACCTGGAAAATGAGGATAATCATGGCTGCACAGGGCTCTCCTGAAGATTTAACAAGATGAGCATGAAAAATGCTGGATATCTAGTAAATAAGAATTACTACATGTATTATTAACATTATGGTCACAGAGGCATCATACTAGAGTAAAAAGAATAGTGAATCATGCATCATAGGATTCTGCTTCTAGTCCTAACTTACCATGTGTCTATGGTCTGATTATCCAGTTTCTCAGAGCTTCCATTTTTACGTCCCTATTTGTCTTTGTTGAACTAGAGTTGCGATAGACCACTTCCCATCAGTTTTAAGTTCTTAGGTTGTCTTCAGATAATGGACCTTTTAACTGCCTGATTCAGGATGAGCCTTGAGCCTCTCCCACTGCTGGGATGGACTGGGTACCCACGGACAGTGTACAACTTCTATGAACTTTGGCTATTGCTGTGTCTATCCTTACTGTGGATCTTTGGACAATCAACTGACTCTTCTATAAAATGGATATACTATTGGCTTCCTAATAGGAATCTTGTGAAAAATAAGTAAGAAAGGAATACAATATTTTAAAAGCTTGGTAACAGCATAAACCATTTTTAGTCTAAGGGTAAAAATGATCTTGTTCATCTTTTTTAGGTTTAGCAATGAAGCAATGGCAGGAGATTTGCTGATATTTGTAAAAATGATGGCGTGGAATCTCTTGTCTTTTAACCTCAGTCATTTCACAGATGATCCTTTGGACCTCAGAAGATGTTTGTTTAAAGGTATCATGAAAGATAAGACATTGTTCCCATCTACCTTCCCTCAAGTTGTCCTTTAGATGGACACTGTGGGTTGGGTCCTAGATGGGCAGTAAGAAAAAAGGAGTTTCATACTGAGTTCTTGTCTGGAGGGGGATCCACTGTCTCACGTATAGAATCCGCTTCCTGAATTCAGCTTTCTGCTGGAAAGAAAAGGTGGCTAGAGCAGGGAGCTGAGGGCAGCTAGGCAGGAGTTCCAGTCCAAATTCACTGCTTATGGCCTGTATGATTCTGGACACTTTTATCAGCATCTCTGAACATAGTTACTCTTTCCCACCAACGGGTGTAATATACTTTTTTGTGGGATTATCAGGAAGATCAATTAATACAGCAACATGATATCTAGAACACAATCAGGGTTCAATAAATATTAGCTTGTTAATGCTTTCTTTCAAATCTTTTTATGTGGTGTGAGGAAAGAGAGGGAGGAGGAGGAAAGAGAGAGAGAGAGAGAGAGACAGAGAGAGAGAGAGAGACAGAGAGAGAGAGAGAGACAGAGAGAGAGAGAGACTCCAAAGACAAATCACGTTGTGTCTGCAGAACCCTGCAGGCTTCTTGGAAAAGCCATAGAGTGAGAAGCACCCCTCACCCCAGGCTGTGTCCATGGCCACAGCTTCATCCCTACTGTTAGCCGATGTGAAATCCAGGAATGGCAAATATTAGGCCGAGGCAAACGTGGCTTTTGTGACTTTCTTTGAGGCTGCTTTCTGAGAAGCGTCTCTTTGTGTGTCAACTCTCTACCTCTGCCTGCTCCCTGGCCTCGGAATGTGCTCCCACAGAAGAGACTGAATAGTCTCCCGGGTGATGAAGATGTCCTTGGCTCAGACTGTGCTAATCTGGGCCTGAATGGCTGGTCTGGGATTAGTGAGCAGGAACGCCTGAGGTTCAAGGCAGCTCCGGCCTGAAGATGACATGAACAGTGATAGCTCTCAACAGGCTTGCTTGCCCCTTGCCCCCATCCAGGATTTCAGTTTATTTTCATTTGCAAGACATTTGGCTCAGAGGCCACAGGGTCTTTGATTATGGTATTTAGTAGCATATCTTCATCCTTTGAGAATCCTCCTGTGATGATCTGAATGTTTGTGTCCTCCTCAAAATTTTATGTTGAACCATTAACTCCCAAAGTGATGAGGCCTTCGGGAGGTAATTAGGATATCAGATGAAGTGATGAGGTAATGAGGATGGGGATGGTGTCTTTGTGATGCAATTAGTGCCCTTATAAGAAGTGACCATAGAGGTTGCTTTCTCTCTCTCTCTCAACCATGTGAGGATAAAGTAAAAAGACAGCTTTCTGCAGAAAACTCTCACCAGGAAACAAATAGGCCAAAAACTTGGTCTTGGATTTCCCAGTTTCCAGACTGTGAGAAATAAATTTCTGCTTTTAACCACCCAGCCTTTTGGAGAGGAGGAAAGCATGGTGTGGTGAGCAGAATTTTAAGGGGGTCCATTGAAAAAGACCCTGATGCTGGGAAAGATTGAAGGCAGGAGGAGAAGGGGGCGACAGAGGATGAGATGGTTGGATGGCATCACCGACTCAATGGACATGAGTTTGAGCAAGCTCCAGGAGTTGGTGATGGACAGGGAAGCCTGGCATGCTGCAGTCCATGGGGCCACAAATATTGGACATGAATGAGCAACTGAACTGAACTGAAACATTCCCTTCTCCAGGGGAATCTTCACAATTCAGGAATCGAACCTGGGTCTCCAGCATTGCAGGTATAATCACTGAGCCACCATGGAAAGAATGATCTTGAAAATCTAGCTACATAAAAATTACCACAATATTCCAGCCTAAAACAATACCCATTTATTTTCTCACAGTTTTGTAGATCTAAAGTTCTTTGCTTAGTTTATCTTAAGACTGAAATGGAGGTGTTGACCAGTCTGAGTTCTCACTGGAGGCTGTGGGGAAAAATCTGCTTCCAAACAAATCCAGTCTCCTGCCAGAATTCCACAAGGTTGTAGGACTGAGGTCCCCGTTTTCTTTTTGACTGTCAACCAGACTTACTCACACCCTTCAGAGGCCACCTGAATTCCTTTGCATGTGCCGCCTCCATCTTCAAGTCATCAAAGGAGAACTTTGTGTGTGCCCAGCCTCCCTCACACTTCGAATCTCTGGCTTCCTCTGCCTTTGACCCTTAAACTCAGCTGTGATTAGGCCAGGCTTCAGATAACCTCCTCGTCTTAATGAAAACTAATTTAAGATCTTTATTATATCTGAAAAATCCCTTCACATCAGGACTCAGATTGGTGCTCACTGGAGACTAGGAGGAGGTGTGTGTACACTGGGGTCTGAGAAGCTCAGCTGTTGCTGTTCAATCACTAGGTCATGTCTGACTCTTTGAGACCCCATGGACTGCAGCATGCCAGGCTCCCCTGTCTTTCTTCATCTCCCAGAGCTTGCTGAAACTGAAGTCCATTGAGTTGGCGATATTGTCCAACCATCTCATCCTAAGTCATCCCCTTTTGTCCTGCCTTCAGTCTTTCCCAGCATCAGGGTCTTTTCCAATGGGCCACCTTAAAATTCTGCTCACCACACTGTGCTTCTCTCCTCTCCAATAATAGCACCAGATAAGGCCTCAAAGTTTTACAGTTCAGTGACCTCCAGTTGGCAAGTAAGATGCCCCTGGCCTTCAAAAGTGATGTTCTTAGTTCACCTCTTTAACTTGGCTTCCAAAGAGGATGGATGTTTCTTCTCAAACAAAGAGTAGGGTTCCCACAACTCCCTCATCTTCTGTGTCCCCTGGATTCATTCTCACAAGCTTGAGGAATGTTGTGGTGTGATGCTTGGGCAAATATCGAGGCAGAGGCTAATTCTTCCACCTCTCAGGGATTCCCTTGGCATGATGCTTGATCCTCTGTTGGAGGTTTCATGTAGCATGGGAGCGGCTGGAGCTTCCTTATCCTAAATTTTTTGTGACATTGTTATTAAATAGAATAAGACTACCTTAGGTATAGGATTCAGGGAAGGAAGAAAAGGGTCATTCACACTGAACGAAGCCTTTAGAATAATAGTCTGTTTCCTTTGCTTGAAAAGTGATGGACACCATCAGACAATACAAGGCTATACTTGCCTGTTTCATTACGGAAGAGTGGACCTGGCAGCCTGGGCCAGTCATTTCTCCTCACGTTATGCTTTTCTTGGTGAACAACTTTCCACCTGTCAGAGAGGTGCCAACTGGAAGAAGAACACAGAGTTCCCACTGTATTAACAATACTTCATTCCTTTACTTGGGTATATAATATTCACTGTTATTTTTATACATTTGCATATGTCTAGAAAATTTTATCCTGGCAAAATGCCCCTGTGGAGCCCTATAACCTCATATTAACCTGTTTAGATCTGTTTAGATCCATGTCTACTGAACTTAAGAACCAAAGAGAACAGGAGGATCACCTTGCTATCCCCAACCACATACATGGTTTCTGGAATAGCATTGGATGCAAAGATCTATTTGTAGACTAAGTGGACATCATTTTGGTGGTTTGTCAAGTTGGCTTACCTTTTTCCTTCCCATCCTCCAAATTCTACCCAGGCCTTAAACTGTGCTCAGGATGTCCCTTCCCTAAGTCTTGAGATTTTCACCAATGAGTGCAGTCCCTGCTGGCATCTCTCAGAAGGTGTATATTCTGTACCAGCCTGTGTTTTAAAATACAGACAGAAAGAGAGACAGATAGACGGACAAGAGGAAATGGACATTTTCTGAGTACAAAGAAGCAGACACAATTTTGTCTTATCTCATCCCACCAACACTTTTGTGAGATACCCATCATTCCCGTGTTAGAATCCACAGATGCCAAGATAGTTTAATAAGTGCCCACTACTGACCATGTGTTGTGCGGAGCTCTTAAGATATAGCAATGCAAATAAAATAGAGTAAATTTTCCCTGTCTTTAAGGAGCTTTTAATCAAATAGGAAACAGGCTCAGAGAGGCCCACAATCTCCCAGCACAGACAGGATCTGACCTTAGTAACACAGCTCTTATGGTCTTTACTGTATACTCAGCACTGTGCTGAGTTCCCTGATTTACTTCATTTACTCACATGACCCAACAGTGTAAGATTTACACATTATAAGTGAAAACACTTACCCTATAAGAAACATACACAGCTAGCAAGAGAAATTGAACCAGGTTGAAGAGTACCTTCTCAAAATTCAAGTCCTCCTGGAGCCTCAGAATGTGACCTTATTTGGACCTAGGATCTTTGTAGATATGATTAAATGAGGTACTAGTGGATTAGGAGGGGCACTACATCGAGGGTGTAGAAGGCTTTAGAAGAAGGCCAAGTAAAGACACAGAGGGACACACAGGAATAAGGTCACATGGTGATGGAGGCAATTATTCGACTGACACTGCTGCAAGCTAAGAAGGCCAAGGATTGCCAGCAAATGCCTTAAAGCTGTGGTTTCTTCAGTCATGTACAGATAAAAGAGTTGGACCATAAAGAAGCCTGCAAGTCAAAGAATTGATGCTTTCAAACTGTGATGCTGAAGGAGATTCTTGAGAGTTCCTTGAATTGCAGGGAGATCAAACCAGTCAATCCTAAAGGAAATCAATCCTGAATATTCATTGAAAGGACTCATGCTGAAACTCCAATACTTTGGCCACCTGATGAGATGAGCTGACTCATTGGAAAAGACCCTGATGCTGGGAAAGATTGAGGGCAGGAGGAGAAGGGGGTGACAGAGGATGAGATGGTTACATAGTATCACCAATTCAACTGACATGGATTTGAGGAAACTCCGGGAGATAATGGAGGACAGAGGAGCCTGGCATACTGCAGTTCATGGGGTTGCAAAAAATCCAAAATGACTTAGCAACTGAACAAAAACAACAATCAGAAGCTCAGAGAGAGGCCTAGAACCAACAATCCTTCAGAGCCTTCAGAAGCAACCAACTCTGCTGACACCTTGATTTTAGACTTCTGGCATCTTGAACAGTGAAGCAACAAGTATCTGTTGTTTTAAGCCACCCAGGTTGTGGAGATCTAACCCCAAGATTGAGGTCAAAGTCAGGCCCCTGCTTGAAGCCAGTGTCCAGGCTCTTGTGGCTGCTCTGTCTTCCTTTACCCAAAGTCCATAGAGAATGAATTGAGCTGTGCAGAATCTCAGGTGTCCTCCTAAGAACTCAGCAAAATTTCATTAGCAAATAAAAGAAGATACAGGATATAACCCCTTCCCCATTATCAAGCTAACTCTTAAAAAAAAAAAAACAACAACTATATTTCCAAAATTCCTGCTGCTCTTCATTTACCCCCTGCTCTCTTCAAAATAATGTCCCCGTGATCATGCCAGAACTGCATGGGAAAGCCCATGAGTAATATTAACCAGCTCATTCTCAACTGGAACAAATCATGCTGGCAAATATAGGGCACCTTATGGATTGGGACAGATTTGGGCATCCTGGACTTGCTAGAATTATATTATACAGAAACTTGGTGGTGGACTTTGATGCTGTTGTTCTTATCATCCAGCAGTGACTTAAAAAGTCATCATTGTTACATGTAGCCAATGCAACACTATTTACAATAGCCAAGACTTGGAAACAATCCAAGTTTTCATTAACAGATAACTCGTTTCAGAAGATATGGTATATAAATATATATAAGGGTCCTGTGCTGTTCTGTCTAAGTCACTTCAGGCGTGTCCCACTCTTTGTAACCCCGTGGACTATAGCCTACCAGGCTCCTCTTTCCATGGGATTCTCCAGGCAAGAATACTGGAGTGGGTTGCCATGCCCTCCTGCAGGGGATCGTCCCAATCCAGGGACAGAAACTGTGTCTCTTGTATCTCCTGCATTGGTAGGTGGGTTCTTTACCACCTGGGAAGCCCATCTATATGGGTACATATATATAAAATATGGACTATCTAAAGATAAAATATCATAAAAATAATGAAATGTTATCATTTGCAGCAACATGGATGGACCTAGGGATTATAATAGTAAGTAAAGTAAGTCAGACAGAGAAAACAAGTATTATATGATATGACTTGTATATAGAAATGGAAAAATATTTCAAACAGATCTATATACAAAACAGAAACACAGTCGCAGGTATAGAAAACAAACTTATGGTTACTGAAAGGGAAAGAGAGGGAGAGGGATAAATTAAGAGCATGGGATTAACAAATACACACTACTATACACAAAATAGATGGAAAACAAAATTTACTGTATCACACAGGGAACTATATTTAATATTGCATAACAACCTGTAATGGAAAATAAGCTAAAAAATATGCATATACAGGCACACAGGCCCACACACACTCTGCAGAAGGAACTGAATGTTCCACATTTTACCCAGACCTTTCTGTCTCCTTTCTACCAACTATAAAAAATGCTAACAATTAAAGCTATATTTCCTGAGTGTTACTACATGTCGGGCACTTTTTTTTTAAATTGGATTATAAAATTGCTTTAGGGTGCTGTGTTAGTTTCTGCTGTACAGTGAAGTGAAGCAGTATAGGTATGAATATACCCCTCCCTCCCAGCCGGCCCTCATCCTATTCCTCCAGGTCATCACAGAGCACCAAGCTGAGCCCCCTACGTGGTACAGAAGCTCCCTGCTAGCGGTCTATTTTACACACTGCAGTGCACATGCCTGGCACTTTTCCATGTCCATATTACAGGTGAGGAAGATGAAGCACAGGAAGATAATGCCCAGGGACCCAGCTTTCACCCTTCTTGTGCTTTCTGTCTGTGACCCTTCCAACATGTGTTCATGCCGTTCATGCCTATGTTAATGACTCCAGGATGTCTATCTTCAGCTCAGCCCGTGTGCTCTGGGCTCACATACTCAATAATTGCCATCTTCACTTGGGTGTCTCAGACATCTCAAACATACTGCGTTGGTAACAGAATGCCTTCCTCTCCCCCGCACAGCCCAACATGCCCTATAAACTCTTCCAAAGTGCATATGCACACACCCACAGCCTTTTGTCTCTCTGTAAATGCACCACCATCCCTGCATGCAACTGCTCAATCCAAATACAAGGACTCTTCCATGATTTTCCCTTTCCATCCTCCCCTCCACACACATAGCCAGTCTTGTTAATGACACCTCCCGAAGACATTCCCAAATGACCTACATTTCTCCGTTCCCACCCTTGTCAGTCCTTAACAGACCAGCTTTGAGACAAAGGTCCTAACTTCCACTCAGTCCAAGCAACTCCTTAACACCAAAATCCCAATAGGTATACGCCTGAATGATACCCAGTCGTGTTATCAGGGTACACGCATTTCTAGTTAGTCTTAGAAAATAGGCTAAGAAATGCAATCCAGTATTAGTTACAAAGATTTTGTGGCCATCAATTTCATAGCTTGGAAATACCAAAAAATATCATATATGGACACATAGATGTGGAATCTAGATAGACAGTACAGGCAAACCTATTTGCAAGGCAGGGATAGAGACATAGATGTTGAAAAAGAACATGTGGGTGTGGAGAGGGGAAGGGAAGGGATGGATGGGAGATGGGGATCAGCATACATTCATGTGAAAAGCAGATGGCTAGTGGGAACCTGCTGTACAGCACAGAGAACTTTGCTTGCGAGGTGCTCTGTGATGACCGAGAGAGGTGGGCTGGAGGGGTGGAAGGCGGGAGGTCCAGGAGGGAGGGGATGTATGTATACATATGACCGGTTCACTCTGCTGTACAGCAGAAACTAACACAACATTGTAAAGTCACTAAGTAAGTAAGAAATCAAGTGTTAGTCACCCAGTCGTGCCCGACTCTTTGCGACCCCGTGGACTGCAGCCCACCAGGCTCCTCTGTCCATGAGATTTTCCAGGTCAGGATACTGGAGTGGGTTGCCATTTCCTTCTCCATGGGATCTTCCCAACCCAGGGACCGAACCTGCATCTCCTGCACTGCAGGCAGATTCTTTACCAACTGAGCTACAAGGGAAGCACAAGTAAACCTCAGTTCAAATAAAAAAAAAGAGAGAGAGAGAAATTGGAGCCTTGAATGAAGAGGGATGGCTGAGCCTCCTTGCATGGCTCTGGACACCAGGGTTGTGCCTGACAACCAGGCATAGACATGCAAGGTCATGGCCCTGGGCAGCACACTTGGAGCCAGGGACTTCCTTATCACCCTGGAGACTACTCCAGTTTCTGCCACAGGGATTGCATTCCAGAGGCGGGGAAATAGAATCAAAAGTGGGGAGTAGGCCTACAAGACAATGTCAGAGCTAAGAGGGCTTCAAGGTCATGGTAAAGGGGTTGAGCTTTATCCTAAGCAGCAAAGCAGAGAGGGCTACTGGGCAATCGCCCGCGGCTTAGGTGAGCAGTTCATGTTTGAGGTTTGGCCTGTGGGACAGCAGAACCATAATCCCATCCTGAAGGGCAGGATGGAGAATCGGATCAGACCTGCAGACAGAATCCTGGCATCCAACAGCAAAGACGAGTGCCTAGAATATACTAGAATAGAAGTCAGGTTTATTCTAGTATAAATTCTGGAATATACTTATACTTGATATATATTCCAGTATATGCTAGAATATACTAGAATAGTGCCTTGTGGCTCAGATGGTAAAGAATAGTGCAGGAGACCCGAGGTTCCATTCTTAGATCAGGAAGATCCCCTGGAGAAGGGAATGGCTACCCACTCCAGTATTCTTGCTTGGAGAATCCCTTGGACAGAGGTGCTTTGTGGGCTACTGTCCTTGGGGTCACAAAGAGTTAGACGCAGTTATGGCTAGAACTCAGAGGAAACAGCAATCCAGTAGGTCTGAGAAGGGTTCATGGAGAATTCCACAACTGAGCAATCTTTAAGGAGGTCACCAAACGAGGAATAGGGCCTGACTTTTCAGGTGGAGAGCAGAGCCTGGGAGCAGGCACAAAAGCAAGGCTCCAGGGCTGGTGGGGTGGGGAGTGGAGAGTGGGAAGTGGTTGCACTGGTAAGTTGTGATGGGCTCCTGGAGCTCGGGATGGTCCGATCACTGGTGATGTTCAGAAGGAGCCACTCTTGCAATGTAGAGACCCACGTCTGAACGCCATGCTGCAACACTCTTCCACTGGGATACTTGAGGGAGAGAGGGTGCCCCAGAGGAAGTGGTCCAGAATCTGCCCCTGAGACTTTCCATGGGTCTCTCTTCCCGGGTCCCCTGGCACCCCAAGCTCACCTCTCCCACTGCACAGGCTACCTTGTTCGCTCTATATTTCTGTTTATCATTTCACGATGTGAGAGTCTAGCTTTCTTTCTAGGATACTCAGAGCCTAGATACCAATTGAATTATTTTATTAATTTATTTAGTTGGCTGCGCTGGGTCTTAGCTGTGCATGCAGGATTTTTAGTTTTGGCATGCAGACTGTTAGTTGTGACACGTGCAATCTAGTTCCCTGATCAGGGCTGGAACTCAGGTCTCCTGTGTTGGATGCACAGAGTCTTAGCCACTGGACCACCAACGAAGTCCCGAGACCAGTTAGATTTAAACAAACAGAAAACTCTGCAAATCACCTCTAGTCCAATCACCCCGCAAATAAGCTCTGTAAACCACTCGGTGAATGTCCTTTGGGCATTTTTTCCTATGTGTTCTTTTGTGTGTGTCGTCTGCAGTCAAAATTAGCTTCAAAATATACACGTTCTTTTCCAGCCTGATTTTTTCACCTCACAATGTTTATACTGGAACTGTATGCCAATATTCACTCGTATCCACCTATATCATAGCATTTAGCAGCTGCCTGGTGTTTCACAGCATAGTTTTGGTCACCAATCCGTGGCCTCTGAAATATAAGGTTGTTTCAAATAGTTCAGTTTTATAAATAAGGTACAGTGAGTACCCCTGTACCCATACCTTTTCACATTTGTCTAAATATTTTTTTAGGATACATCCCCAGAAGTGAACTTGTTTCATTAAAGATATATACAATTAAGGATTTAGAACATATTGCTAAATCATTCTTTGGAAAGTTTATCTCTGTTGAGCAGTATCTGAAGGTGCCCATTTACCCTGCAGTCTAGTAACACTGGGAATTCTGAATTTTTTTCTTCCAAGCTAATAAGCAAACCATGGGATTTAGTTATTATTTTATGGTGAATTGTGGTGCTTTTTTTTTTTTTTTTTACTATAGATGAGCATCTCTTGGACTGCAAGGAATTAAATGAGTCAATCCTGAAGGAAATCAACCCTGAATATTCATGGGAAGGACTGATGCTGAAGCTGAAGCTCCAATGCTTTGGCCACCTGAAGCAAAGAGCCAGCTCATTGGAAAAGATTCTGATGCTGGGAAAGATTGAGGGGAGGAGAACGAGGTAACAGAGGATGAGATGGTTGAGTGGTATCACCGACTCAATGGACATGAGTTTGAGCAAACTCTGGGAGATGATGAAGGACAAGGAGGTCTGGAGTGCTGTAGTCCATGGGGTCACAATCAACCACAAATGAAAGCCTAAACAACAACAACAGACTCCTTCATGTGTTAATTGATCATTTATATTTTTTGCCTTTTGAAAATGCCCAGCTCTCTGCCTAAATTTCTATTGGAGTGTTTGCCTTTGTTTTCTTAACGATAAATAAAAAGATTTTTATAAAAAATAAACTTCTGTCATTTACCCGGCAAACAAAACTCACTCCAGTTTGTCTTCGACACGCTAACTTTGTTTATGGCATTTTAAACTATTAGGAATCTGTTTCATGTGATGCAGTCATATTTAGCCGCTGTCTCTTTTATGGTTCCTGCCTTCGGGGTCAGGCTTGAGCGTCCATTCCCACCCTGCGATTAGGTCAATGTAAACCAGATGTCAGTGCTGTCAGTCCAGTCGTGGCGACTGCAGCCACAGGCTCCGTGTGGAGGAAGCTTAGTCCATTCACTGGTTTCCCCAATAAATCCACTCACACCAATTGTTTGGTGCAGGCTGGCAGAGGGCAGGGAGGGAGGTTTCAGGAGGAAGGAAACATCACCATTAAATGCAAAGCATCACACCATCTTTTCCTCTTTTGCCAAATCTCCCTATAATTTCTCTCTCTAGTGAGCACACAACGGTCTTTTATTATGTAAAGCAAGCAATGAACCATCTTTTGATAGGTAAGTATTCTTCAAGGGTCCTGACCTCTACCCCAAAAAGCTTATCAAACATTTCTGCCTGCAGGACTTCCTGGTGGTCCAGTGGTTAAGAATCTGACTTCCAAAGCAGGGGAAGCAGGTTTGAACTCTGTTCAGGGAACTAAAATCCAGCATATTTATGATATTTGGAAATTATTTTTGAGTCTAAAGCATGAAACTATAAGATAACTATTCTTGTCTCCATCCACAAAAATCATCACTAGACAGGGAGCCGTAGAGGGTATCAGGTGTGTTTGTTTCTCTTTGTATCCTCAGTTCTTGTTTTTATTTTATTTTTTAAATTTTTATTTTTACTTTATTTTACTTTACAATACTGTATTGGTTTTGCCATACATTGACATGAATCCACCACGGGTGTACATGCTTTCCCAAACATGAACCCCCCTCCCACCTCCCTCCTCATAACATCTCTCTGGGTCATCCCTGTGCACCAGCCCCAAGCATGCTGTATCCTGCATCACATATAGACTGGAGATTCATTTCTTACATGATAATCTACATGTTTCAATGCCATTCTCCCAAATCATCCCACCCTCTCCCTCTCCCTCTGAGTCCAAAAGTCCACTCTACACATCTGTGTCTCTTTTGCTGTCTCGCATACAGGGTCATCATTGCCATCTTTCTAAATTCCATATATATGCATTAGTATACTGCATTGGTGTTTTTCTTTCTGGCTTACTTCGCTCTGTATAATCGGCTCCAGTTTCATCCACCTCATTAGAACTGATTCAAATGTATTCTTTTTAATGGCTGGGTAATACTCCATTGTGTATATGTACCACTGCTTTCTTATCCATTCATCTGCTGATGGACATCTAGGTTGTTTCCATGTTCTGGCTATTATAAACAGTGCTGCAATGAACATTGGGGTACATGTGTCTCTTTCAATTCTGGTTTCCTCAGTGTGTATGCCCAGCAGTGGGATTGCTGGGTCATAAGGCAGCTCTATTTGCAATTTTTTAAGGAATCTCCACACTGTTCTCCATAGTGGCTGTACTAGTTTGCATTCCCACCAACAGTGTAGGAGGGTTCCCTTTTCTCCACACCCTCTCCAGCATCTATTGCTTGCAGACTTTTGGATTGCAGCCATTCTGACTGGTGTGAAGTGGTACCTCATTGTGGTTTTGATTTGCATTTCTCTAATAATGAGTGATGTTGAGCATCTTTTCATGTGTTTGTTAGCCATCCGTATGTCTTCTTTGGAGAAATGTCTATTTAGTTCTTTGGCCCATTTTTTGATTGGGTCATTTATTTTTCTGGAATTGAGCTGCATAAGTTGCTTGTATATTTTTGAGATTAGTTGTTTGTCAGTTGCTTCATTTGCTATTATTTTCTCCCATTCAGAAGGCTGCTTTTTCACCTTGCTTATATTTTCCTTTGTTGTGCAGAAGCTTTTAATTTTAATTAGATCCCATTTGTTTATTTTTGCTTTTATTTCCAGAATTCTGGGAGGTGGATCATAGAGGATCCTGCTGTGATTTATGTCTGAGAGTGTTTTGCCTATGTTCTCCTCTAGGAGTTTTATAGTTTCTGGTCTTATGATTAGATCTTTAATCCATTTTGAGTTTATTTTTGTATGCGGTGTTAGAAAGTGATCTAGTTTCATTCTTTTACAAGTGGTTGACCAGTTTTCCCAGCACCACTTGTTAAAGAGATTGTCTTTACTCCATTGCATATTCTTGCCTCCTCTGTCAAAGATAAGGTGTCCATATGTGTGTGGATTTGTCTCTGGGCTTTCTATTTTGTTCCATTGATCTATATGTCTGTCTTTGTGCCAGTACCATACTGTCTTGATGACTGTGGCTTTGTAGTAGAGCCTGAAGTCAGGCAAGTTGATTCCTCCATTCCATTCTTCTTTCTTAAGATTGCTTTGGCTATTCGAGGTTTTTTGTATTTCCATACAAATCTTGAATTTATTTGTTCTAGTTCTGTGAAAAAAATATCGCTAGTAACTTGATAGGGATTGCATTGAATTTGTAGATTGCTTTGGGTAGTATACTCATTTTCACTATATTGATTCTTGCGATCCATGAACATGGTATATTTCTCCATCTACTAGTGTCCTCTTTGATTTCTTTCACCAGTGTTTTATAGTTTTCTATATATAGGTCTTTAGTTTCTTTAGGTAGATATATTCCTAAGTATTTTATTCTTTTGGTTGCAATGGTGAATGGAATTGTTTCCTTAATTTTTTTTTTCTACTTTCTCATTATTAGTGTATAGGAATGCAAGGGATTTCTGTGTGTTGATTTTATATCCTGCAACTTTACTATATTGATTGATTAGCTCTAGTAGTTTTCTGGTGGTGTCTTTAGGGTTTTCTATGTAGAGGATCATGTCATCTGCAAACAGTGAGAGTTTTACTTCTTTTCCAATTTGGATTTCTTTTATTTCTTTTTCTGCTCTGATTGCTGTGGCCAAAACTTCCAGAACTATGTTGAATAGTAGCAGTGAAAGTGGGCACCCTTGTCTTGTTCCTGACTTTAGGAGAAATGCTTTCAATTTTTCACCATTGAGGATAATGTTTGCTGTGGGTTTGTCATATATAGCTTTTATTATGTTGAGGTATGTTTCTTCTACTCCTGCTTTCTAGAGAGTTTTTATCATAAATGGATGTTGAATTCTGTCAAAGGCCTTCTCTGCATCTATTGAGATAATCATATGGCTTTTATTTTTCAATTTGTTAATGTGGTGAATTACATTGATTGATTTGCAGATATTGAAGAATCCTTGCATCCCTGGGATAAAGCCCACTTGGTCATGGATATCCTCAGTTCTTTTCACAGTGGCTGATGCATGCATACATGTTGCTTCAGTCATGTCCAACTTTTTGTGTCCCTATGGGCTGTAGGCCACCAGGCTCCTCTGTCCATGGGATTCTCCAGGAAACAATCCTGGAGTGGATTGCCATGCCCTCCTCCAGGGGATCTTCCTGATCCAGGGATTGAACCTGCGTCTCCTGTGGCTCCTGCATTGCAGGCAAATTCTTTACTGCTGAGCCACTGGGGAAGCCCATCTGATTCATAGTAGGTGCTTAACAAATACCTGATGAATGAATGAATAGGGAAGGTATAATGAAAAGTTATTTAGACCAAAATTTTCTTTCTGCAATTGAAATGAGGCTTGCCCTCTCAAGATGAAATTCAAGAACTCTTTCTCCACTGAACTGATTGGAATTTTCCACCTTTGTTTATAGTGCTCTGGAAGAGAATTGTCGCAGCTGCCCTGGATCTTTTTTTCCCTTCATTTGGTAACTGTACCTTGATTTCTGTTTGTAAGCAGAGCCAACTGCTTTGGGGCAACCAGAACACTGCCTGACTATGGCCATGTCACTTGTTCAGGGGCAGGCATGTGACTCAAGCCAGACCAAAGAGAGCTTCCCCAGGGCTTCTGAGGGAAAGATGCCCTCTGCACCTGGGGATGGTAGTGGGGAGGTCAATATGCTAAACCGGTATCAGTGTGGCAAGACATTGTAGAGTGACCACCTCTGCCAAACTGGAAAAATATACCAACATCGAGGAAGGTAAAACTGGGAGATAAAGAAAGACTGATTTCTAGAAAGTGCATTTGAAAATGTACTGGCTCTAGTCTGCATATTTTATTTGTGATAGTAAATATTCCTCTCTTAGGTTTAAGTCAATTTGTTGAATTTCTGTCCCTTGAGCCCCAAATATTGTTCACAATCTCGACTAAAGTATAAGCCTTGCATCAGAGACCTGGGCTTGTTAACACAAAGATCTCAAAATGGTTGATAGTTCTGGTCCTGGTCATCCTTACAAGCTTCCTGGACTAGCTAGAATCCTTAAATAAGCATCTTCTTGGAATGGAGCATTAGCTGTTGTTGATGGAATCTCTACTTGGCATTGTGAATACATTCATTATCCCTATTCTTTGCAATAATTATCGATGCTAAAGGAAACCAACCCTGAATATTCATTGGTAGGACTGATGCTGAAGCTCCAATACCTTAGCCACATGATGCAAAGAGCCGACTCATTGGAAAAGACCCTGATGCTGGGAAAGATTGAGGGCAAGAGGAGGAGCAGGTGGCAGAGGATGAGACGGTTGGATCGTATCACTTACTCAATGGACCCGAGTTTGAACAAACTCTGGGAAATAGTGAAGGACAGGGAAGCCTGCATGCTGCAGTCCATGGGGTCACAAAGAATCAGACACAACTTGGCAACTGAACACAATGGAATGTTCGAGTCACACAGTCGTAACTGAGAGGCAGTTGTGTGGTGGTTATGAGCGTGGTCTCTGGAGATAGAACATTTAGACCCAACTGTCTATTCCTACTACCCAGTGGCCACAAAACCTTCGAGAAGTTACTTAAACTGTCTGTGCCTTACTTTCCCTACCAATAAATGATGACAATAAAAGAACTATGTTGCAGAATTGCTCATAGGACTCAAGGAGAGATCAAAGAACAGAGACAAAGAACAGGGGCTGACCATGAATAAGTACTCAACAGGAATGAGCTATTACAGCTTCTTGGTGTAGGTAGGGCTGGAGGGGGCAATCAGAAGCCCGTACCACTATGAAATACACGTGGGCACTGGGATACTCCACCAGTAGTTCTAAAATCAGTCACCTAGGGTTGCCATGCCCTGTTTTAGCCGGTGAATGTGAAGCCCAGCACATCCTCACTTCTTTATTATCCTGAGGGTAGAACAGGAAGGATGTGGAGCTAGAGACACTGCTATCTTCTCTGCCCAGTGGGGGAAATTGGTCTTGCAGAGGAGAGACAGAGAGAGAGAGTGTGTGTGTATGTGTGTATGAGTGTGTGTGTGTGTGTGTGAGAGAGAGAGAGAAAGACAGAGAGAGAAGAACTGATAAGATGACTTGAGCTCAGAATCAACTCTTAAAAGGCACCTTGGTCCTTACGCTTCTCATTTATAGAAGCCAATAAATCTCATTTTTTCTCAAGCAAAGTATGTAGGGACCTCTGTTGAAACTGAAAAGATCTGACAGATACAGTCTCTCCAATTTTTAAAAGACTGCATTTTTTTTGAAGGCACTGCTCTGAATTTTTTATTTGCTGTAGTATTCATTGAAGTACAGCTGCTTCACAATGCTGGGTGAGTTTCTGCTGTACAGCAAAGTGAATCAGCTGTATGTATACATGTAGCCCCTCTTTTCTGGTTCTCCTTCCCATTTAAGTCACCGCAGAGCATTATCCTCCCATCACTCCTAAAGAATCGTGTCTCTCAGCCAAAGCGGAAGGTAGGTTACTTTGCTCATTCAGCTATTCATTCATTCATTCATTCATGCGCTTTATGAAATCTTATTGGGTCTCTACCCTGGGCCCACATGACTTGTTTCTGCGTTGACTGTGACATTAGCCTGGTGGCCTCACTTGGTCATTATGAGTCCTTCTTCCTTCCTTTGTGAGAGAATGCTGAATATTCTTAACTTCCAGGATTGTTTTGGTGACCAGACAAGACAGCGTTTGAAAACTGAAGTCCTCTGAAAATACGAGAAGATAGCTCTATGTTCTGGAAACCTGAGCAGAGAACACAACATCTACACTATCGTAAATGCTGATTTTACTGCTCCTTTGGGAAGCAGGTAAGATATAATGGTTAGTTAAAACGTCTTTGGTAAATTAGACTTACCACTAGGATTCCATATGTGAAATAGTGCGGAGTGGAACGTGGTGATAAGCATGTAACTGTGAAGTTGTCTATTGATTTCGTGAGTTTTTTCACAGGCATTCTTTTGCGGTGCATAAATTCTTTCAAATGCAGAGTGAAACAATAGGAGTACATTTCTTCCTATCATAAATAAGATAGAACAGGGTAAGCCTAATTGTAAATTCAAAAATGGAGTTTTTAAAGACTCCCTATGTGCTAGGTAAGCATGTGCTAAGAACTCTGTGACTTTCTCTGCAAAATTTTACACTCCCTATATGTTTTCTTCATTTTATTGCTGAGAAAACTGAGGTTCAGAGAAGTTGCTGTTCTAGCCCCAAACCATAGCGCTAGTGGATGAAAGGGCAAGTCTAGAGTAAGTCTGATTTTCTTAATGACTATTTCTCAGGGAGCTTTTATAGAATGTGCAGTGTCTGAGGCTGCTCTTTTAGAGTAGGTAGAATTTGGAAAGGTGGAAGGGAGTCCTGTGGACATCAGGGGGAAAGATGTGGAGAAAAGAACATGAATGGGAAACAATGTGAAACTGACCAGGGGATAGATTGTTTACAGTAAAATTAAGATTAAACAAATCCTTTAGGGAAGGATTGTGGAAGGCTTTGAGTGACAGGGATGAGTCAAAGTTTATTTCATAGACAATGGGGAGAAACAGAAAGTTAAAGCCAATAAATGGCACCTTCAAGATGCTACCTAAGCTGGCCACTCTGCCTGCCGCGTGCAGAGCAGACAAAAGCCCTGGCATATATACACTGCCATGTGTAAAACAGCTGGCTAGTGGGAAGCTGCCACAGCACAGGAAGCCCAGCTCTGTGATGACCTAGAGGGGTGGATTGGGAGGGGGGGAGGCTCAAGAGAGAGGGGAGGATATAGTTATGGCTGATTCTCATTGCTGTATGGGAGAAACCAACACAACCCTGTAAAGCAATTATCCTCCAATTTAAAAAAAATTTTTTTAAAAAGAATGATCCGAGGGTCGGAGAGACTGCCTAGGAGACCACCCCAGCTCTGAAACAAGGCAGACTTCAAGTCTGCTAGTGAAACATGAAGAGGAAATTTGATTGTCGACACCAAGGAGGCATCTTTCTGATGACCTAATTGAGACGTTTGGGTTTTGTTCCTTGGTTTTGTTTATGTTTGCCGAGCGTCAACTCTGGCTTAACGTCTAATAAAGCATGTGATTGCCTTTACGATTCTGCAAACACATAGGCAGAGGAAAGGCAACCCTCCCTGCAGCTTCTGGAGATCTCCCCTCCAAGGACTCTCTCTCCTTGCCAAGAATGTGAGGTTGGAGCCAGCCAGTTCTGGCAAGCTCCCCTTCTTTCTCCTGCAGTCCAGCTCCCACCAAGTCTCTCACCCGGAGCCCAGCATACTCCACCCAAAGTCAGGAAACCTGCCAACGCCCCCTAGCCTCCAATCGGAGCCCCCTCCCTCCCAGTTCAAGTTTGGCCTCCTGGCCAAAAACTGAATGTTTTGGACTTTGAAGAAAACATGCTCTGTTTTCCCCTGATGGCATCTCCGGGGCGGAGGGAAATAGACTGGCCCTTTGTTCCTTTGTCCACTGGAGGAGATTACGGGAGGTCCCCAAAGCTGGGGCTGGGGCAGTGCGGGGAGGTAAGGTCTGGGCAGTGGATTCAGCATAAGGCCTGCATTGTCCTGTGGGCTTCTTAGAGAAACAAAACTCTTCAATTACTGAACTGCCCACTTGGGCTCAGAGCCAGGCTGACCCGATTACCTAGCACATTTTCTTTTTTTTTCTTTCACGAATGTCCTTATCTTCCAGGTTCTTCTTGGGCTTTGAACCATATTGACATGCAGAGTGCACCTTCCTCACATGAGATGTTTCCTGAAAGAAAAAAGAAAAGTCTAAGAACCTTAAGGGTCTCAGGCTGTATCTGTAGGCAGCACTCTTAATGACTGGACTGGGTCTGGCAAGCAATTGTAAAATACCAGCTATGGGGTCCACTCATTACTGGACATTGCTTGAATTTGAACCAAGGAACCACCTACCTCTAAACTCCACATTCTCCCTGCTAACACACTATTTTTTGGTTTTATTTTTTTATTGAGCAGTGAAGTCTCATTTTCAAATAAAATCGTACATAGAGTGCAAATATGAAAATTATATTGAAAACTCAAAGTGGCATGTCGGCATTAATGCCTATTTGTTTAAACTCAGAACCTATGTTTAAAACACAATGAAACCACTTATGGACATGGGGAGAGGGGAGGAGAGGGTGAGACGTATGGAAAGAATAACATGGAAACTTACATTACCATATGTAAGTAGATAGCCAACGGGAATTTGATGTACCACTCAGGAAACTCAAACAGGGGCTCTGTATCAATCTAGAGGGGTGGGGTTGGGAGGGTGATGGGAGGGAGGTTCAAAACGGAGGGGATATATGTGTACCTATGGCTGATTCGTGTTGAGGTTTGACAGAAAACAACAAAATTCTGTAAAGCAATTATCCTTCGATAAATAAATAAATAAATAAATAAACAATGAAACCAATGAGTCACTGCTAATTTACACAAGCAAACTACAGCTGAGGGCACAGACAACAGTCACAGTTTTCTGTAAGTTTCAAAATGTCATGTATGTTTGAATTGTATTTCTGTTGCACAGAATTGGATAAATTTCTTTTCCACAAGATTCATAGCTGTAAAGGGCTGGCAGTTCCTAAGGAGCTCATCTTGGAGTGTCAACATCTTCGGTCTTCAGTACAACTAGTCCACATATTACAAAACTGCATTGTTACTAATATTTAGCTATGGGATTTCATCCAGACTTCACCTTCTAATGCTGGGGGCTGCAGGTTGGATCCCTGATTGGAGGGAACTAAGATCCAACATGTCTCATGGCAAAAAAAAAAAAAAAAATTAAAACAGAAGCAATATTGTAACAAATTCAACAAAGCCATTAAAAATAGTTGACATCAAAAAATCTTTTTTAAAAAAGCTTGACTGCGACTTGACACTTTTTATCTTCAATGTCTGATTCATATCAGTAGCTCCTAAAATGGACAGTCATCTGAGAAATTACCTGTTGGGATTTTTGTCATAACACCAGGTCCAACAGTTCAATTTCCCTCCCCCAGCACTTACTTATGCACTTAAGGAGTACTATAGAAGGGTTCTTATGCATACAATATTACATGAGAGGGCCCTGATTGAGCCTGAATTTAGAGGGGAAGAAAAGAAAGAAAAGAAACAAACAGAAAACAAGAGCCTTTCCAAATCCATGCTACATTTCAAAAACGTTCAAAGACACACATTCTATCAATAAAGATTTACTATAGCCTTCCCCAAAGTTAGATAATCTGGCAACTCAAAGTATCTCATTGATGGCCTCAGTCATCAATAAGTTAAAATGTAATCTGTAAGGCACTTACTTGTGTGTTGTTTTATATAGACAGTTTACCAGCGATTTCAAATTGTGTGAGAAAAATAATTTTAAAATACTCCAGGAATTTCTGAAGTTTTTTTTTTTTGGAAAAAAACAAAACTACCCTATGATTACATGTAGCTGACCATTAGTACATACATATATACAATGGGATACTACTAAGCCATAAAAAGAAATGAAACTGACTCATCTGTAGAGATATAGATAAACCAAAAGTCTACAACCCAGAGTGAAGTAAATCACAAACAGAAAAACAAATATCATATATTGACACACATATGTGGAATTTAGAAAATCGTACAGATGAACCTATTTTCAGGGCAGGAATAGAGGCAAGGGTGTAGAGAATTCACACATGGGCACAGGATCAGGCGTAAAGAAGAGGGATGAATTGGGAGGTTGGGATTAATGTATGTGCCCTACCATGTGTAAAACCAATAGCTAGTGGGAACCTGCTGTGTAGCCCTGGGAGCTCAGCTTGATGCTCTGTGATGACCTGGGTGGATGGGATGGGGATTGGAAGGTGGGAGGGACATCCAAAAGGGAGGGGATATGCATATTCTTATACAGCAGAAACAAACACAAATTTGTAAGGCACCTATATTGTTGTTGGTAGTGGTTGCTAAGATATATCCAACTCTTAAGTTTGGGTAGGCTCCGGGAGTTGGTGATGAACAGGGAGGCCTGGCGTGCTGCAGTTCATGGGGTTGGAAAGAGTTGGACACAACTGAGCGACTGAACTGAACTGAACTGAACTGAATTTTGTGATGCCATGGACTATAGATCGCCAGGCTCCTCTGTCTGTGAGATTTCCCAGGCAAGCATTTCCTTCTCTAGGGCATTTTTCCAACCCAGGGATCAAACCCACATCTCCTGCAGGTGGATTCTTTACCACTGAGCCACCTGGGAAGCCCAAGATGACTATACCCCAATAAAAAACAAATTAAATTAAAACAAAAAAGACTTCACGAAGGCTGACCCTTCTCCTTACCTGACTCTCTTCTGTGAAATGACATTGGTGAGTATGAGCAGAGGAGGATTTAGCAGGAAGGTAAGACATTTCTGCCTCAGGTCTCTCTCTTACAGGAGTCTATTTCAAGGCACTCCTCCTGCCGTCTGTCTTTTTGAAAACTGCCAAAAGAAGAATTTGTATTCTTTTCCCCTGAGTAAGCCTCAGGCTTCATGAGACCTGGGTCTGGGCCTGGTCATTGGTCGTGAGGAAAGAGCCCTCTGCCCTTGGTCACTGTTCAAGTGAGTGTGTATTGAGCGCCTACAATGCAGCAGGCGATATGAAGCTCTATTTACTCTGACTTGGAAGTAGAGAGAAGAAAAGAGAAAGATTATGGTTCTGCACCTCACCTTACTTCTGCCCCAACTCTGATGCTCCCAAGGACCATATCTGTTTAGATCCTGCCTTGTGCTACCAGAGATATGAGGCGACTCATGGGAAACACATTTGACAAAACTGTAAACCTCAAAAATAAAACCCGAGTCAGTGGAGACACCAAACCGAGCAGGAGCTTTGTGGATGCAGCCTGTCAAGTTGTTCCATCATCTAGGAGGTCACACAGGAAACCTCAAGGCTGGCAGGAGTGGGAAGGGGGCTGCATGGAGAAGGGGTGTTAGGACCAGGAATACCAGGGTACATGGTGGCTGGGCATCAGCCATAAAGGTAACCCAGTGGTAGTTCAGCCAGTGAAGTCGTTATCACGAAAATCTTGGCTTTCTCTGCCCACCAAAGTCAAATAACAAAATTATGGAGACAGAGTTGGGAGGAAATAGAAAGGTGGCTTTAATCTTTCAGCCAGTGGAGGAAAGACGTAGTAGGTTCATGCCTCTAGGTCTGTGCCCCGCCTCCCATGAGGAATCTGGAGGATCTTACAGAGGAGGGCGCACAATCAGAGGCGGGTGATAAGGGACGAAGTCGTAAGCATCGTGTATTCTTCTCCCTCTTGCATTTTTTCGAACACAGTCATAGGCTGGCGTCTGGTAGCCTGGGTCATTGGGTCCATTGTCTTCTGTTTATTGCACTGCGGCTTTCTTTCTGAGATGCAAAAAGAGAAAAACTACAAGGGGTGGTCTGCAAACAGAGTGCTGTAAAGGTGATCACCAGATACAGGATGTGATGGAAAAGAGTTAAAGGATAATACACAGGTGGGGCAGTGGTAAAGAATTCAACTGCCAATGCAGGAGACTCAAGAGACGCAGTTTCAATCCCTGGGTAGGAAAGATCCCCTGGAGAAGGAAATGGCAACCCACTCCAGTATTCTTGCATGGAAAATTCCAGAGGAGGAGGAGCCTGGCCGGCTACAGTCCATGGGGTCGCAAAGAGTCGAACACCACTGAGCATACATGCTCACATACACAGGTGCAGAACGTAGCTCATGCAGAGTTAGAGGGCGATAGGTGTAGGATGTAACTGACATATCAGGTTAGTCTCTCGAAAAGCAAACTACAGATTAGGAACAGTTAAAATGAAAAAAGATTAGTTACAGACTGCAGACTGTTAAATGGTTAAAGTAAAAAAAGAACCCAGCAAAGGGCAAGAGAAAAAAATAGAAAGTTTTTCCACTGCAAAGTAGTCAAGGGCAAGGCCTCTTGGGTCATGGATACTTGCTACAGAACTTGGACTTGTCCTGTTGGAACCTGGGAGACAAGCAAGCACTGTGAGCATAGTGGGGACAGTGCTGGCCTTATTGGTGACATGAGACAGCTCTCAAGACTTGGTGTGATGTGAGTTTCGGTTGCTCAAAGACCCTCTGTCCCTCTCTTACGCATTTTCCTACATCCGGCTGTCTTTTTGTTGTTGTTCAGTCACTAAGTCATGTCTGACTCTTTGCACCTCCAAGCATACCAGGCGTCCCTGTCCTTCGCTATCTCCTGGAGTTTGCTCCGATTCATGTCTGTTGAGTTGGTGATGCTATCTAACCATCTCATCCTCTGCTGCCCTCTTCTTCCTTTGCCTGCAATCTTTCACACTGGTTATCTTTCCTTTATGCTTCTACCTGCACCACCTGGCATGAGAACTTTCTCTCTTAGCCTCCAAGATGGTCGCAAGACCCAGGATCCACTGTCATTCTCTGCCTTTTGACAATCTGAATGTTAAGTTAGACACACAGATATGGAGGTGATGGCAGCAGGTACAGTGAAGTTTTCTTGCAGCAGCCAGTGGGGAGAGAAGGTTCCCCTGTTCTACTTCCCAGGCCCTCAGGGCTTCCCTGGTTCATATCTTCCCTAAGGTGTGGTTACTGATCCTCATTTCTGAGAGCTTCCCCAGTGTTCTCCAAACGGATACATTGTGTGCTGAAGTTAAAGGACATTTCTGTTATGTGTCATCAATGCTTGGCATATATACCTGCAAATATAACCCTTGATTTCTCCCTTGCAAATAGCTAATGACTGTACTTTCTATAGTCTATTACTTAGCTTTTATCACTTACTGATAAGCAATGGCTCTAGGCAGAAAAGACTGTGGGTTTCTCTAAGTCATTTACATGTTAGTATGAATTATTGCTAACCCTTTAATTAAGGGTATCTTGAAAGTGGTAAAAGACAATAGCATGGAGGATGGGGGAAGTATGTCACTGGGCAAGAAAGAGGAAATAGAGTTTCTAGAAAGCCAAGTTAACAGATTTCAGAGTTTCTCTAATGTGAATCCCATCTTCCTCATATTCTCCTCTCTCTTATTTCTCCATCCTTGACAGCTTCTGTTCTCTTCAAGACTTCTGGACATCTCTAAGAAATCCTAGAACCTGTTGACGGCGACTGTCACAGAGAGGAGTACATTTCAGGTAAGTTATACTCTTCCATGCACAAAGTCACATCTCTCACACTGAGCATGTTGTATGTAGATGGACACTCCCAGCTACAGAAGACTTGCTGTTGCTCCCAACAGTCAATTTTGTGAGGGTTAGTGCTTGTCCAGAGCTGAGTCTGACTTCCTGCAAGGTTCACACATTGGCTCTAAATTTTTTTTCCCTGAAACATGCTTGCTCCATCATCTACGGTTACCTTACAAACAGTTGAAAATAGCCATCAAGGGAGCTGAAAGGTTTCTCTGAGCAAAATATATCCACACAAGACATATATTTTCATTGCTAGTGAGCGCCTCACGCTGGATTTTTTCCCCATCTTGTCATTGTCTTTTTGGAAACATAAGGGAGATGGTGATGGACAGGGAAGCCTGGCGTGCTGCGATTCATGGGGTCGCAAAGAGTCGGACACAACTGAGTGACTGAACTGAACTGAACTGAAGCCCTGGAGTTGGACACAGAGCAAGCTCCAGATAAGGTTTAATCAGTGCAAAATAAAGCACCCAGATCACTTCCTTTGATCTGGAAATGTACACGCCTAGTTCTATTGCCTATTTTGTTAGTTTTCGAAATAACTGATTTGTTGCAAGCTTGGTTTTTTTCACATGAGAAGCAATTATGGAATGGAAAGTAGACAGAACTATGAGCATAGAGGCTCATATGCTGTGCAAAGGTATTTTGACTCTGACCTGTAGATGGTAGAAAGCATGATCTGTAGTCAATAGGTCTGGAATCTCTTAAAAGTTTTGTTTCCAGTTGAGTTTTTTGAACCAAAATACAGGAGCTTCCATTTGTCCCAGCGTGCGCCCTGAATTGGGGGTTGCTCCTGTGGGTTTGACCCTGTAGAGGCTCCACAGGGTCTAGGGAGGGGCTGAATCATACTCTATACTGGCTTCTTCCATCCAAAGATATTTCCATTTCTTATTTTTAAGCATAGCTACATCATCCATGTGCTGTACTCTGCTCAGATGCTCAGTTGTGTCCAACTCTTTTGCAATTTCATGGACTGTAGCCTGCCAGGCTACAAAACTAAAGAACCTCTTGATGAAAATGAAAGAGGAGAGTCAAAAAGATGGCTTAAAACTCAACATTCAGAAAACTAAGATCATGGCATCCAGACCCATCACTTCATGGCAAATAGATGGGGAAACAGTGGAACCAGTGGCTGACTTTATTTTGGGGGGCTCCAAAATCACTGCAGATGGTGATTGCAGCCATGAAATTAAAAGACGTTTACTCTTTGGAAGGCAAGATATAACCAACCTAGACAGCCTATTAAAAAGCAGAGACATTACTTTGTCAACAAAGGTCTGTCTAGTCAAGGCTATGGTTTTTCCTGTGGTCATGTATGGATGTGAGAGTTGGACTGTGAAGAAGGCTGAGCGCCAAAGAATTGATGCTTTTGAACTGTGGTGCTGGAGAAGACTCTTGAGAGTCCCTTGGACTGCAAGGAGATCCAACCAGTCCATTCTGAAGGAGATCAGTCTTGGGTGTCCATTGGAAGGACTGATGTTGAAGCAGAAACTCCAATACTTTGGCCACCTGATGCAAAGAGCTGACACATTGGAAAAGACCCTGATGCTGAGAAAGATTGAAGGCAGGAGGAGAGGGGGAAGACAGAGGATGAGATAGTTGGATGGCATTACCGACTCAGTAGACATGGGTTTGAGTGAACTCTGGGAATTGGTGATGGACAGCGAAGCCTGGTGTGCTGCAGTTCGTGGGGCTGCAAAGAATCTGACACAACTGAGCTACTGAACTGAACTAAACTGAGCCTGCCAGGCTACTCTGTCCATGGGATTCTCCCAGCAAGAATACTGGAATGGGTTGCCATTTCCTGTTCAACCAGGGGATCTTCCCGATGAAGGGACTGAACCCATGTCTCCTGCATTGGCAGGTGAATTTTTTTTTACCACTAGAGCTATCTGAGAAGCCCCACAACATTCATACATATACATTATTCATTCTTTCATTCTATTCTTAACTTAAAAGAAAAAAACTTGAAATGGAAAATCTTGCATTTCTCCCTGTCCAATCTCATAATGCCAATTTCACCTTGGCTTTATCTTTGAAGATCATGTTGAATTTTGATTCTATCATTTACCTTATTATCATTTACCCTATCTATCATTTACTCTATTGTAAACCTCCCTGCCAGGTTTATTTCTCTTTCTTATTTTCCTATAAACCTTTCATATTTTTCCCAAGGCAGAGGATCCTGGTACAATTTAAGTGTTTCAGAAATAAATAAATGTGAGGGAGGACTTTGGAATCCCACTGACCATGGAATTATGGGATTTGAATCAAGCTACCAAGATTTTTCCTGGAGAAGGAAATGGCAACCCACTCCAGTGTTCTTGCCTGGAGAATCCTATGGACAGGGGAGGCTGGTGGGCTCAGTTCAGTTCTGTTCAGTCGCTCATTTGTGTCAGACTTTGCAGCCCACAGGGTCGCAAAGAGTTGGACACGACTGAGTGACTTCACACACACACACCAAGATTTCAGGGCTTCCCAGGTGGTGCTAGTGGTAAAGAACCCACCTGCCAATGCAGGAGCTGTAAGAGAGGTGGGTTTGATCCCTGGGTGAGGAAGATCCCTTGGAGGAAGAAATGGCACCCCACTCCAATATTCTCGCCTGGAGTATCCCATGGAAAGAGAAGCCTGGTGGGCTACAGTCTATGGGGTCCTAAAAGAGTCAGACATGACTTAAGCAACTTAGCACACACACATGCGCCAAGATTTCAATGGGCAGTGGGATTCCAGGTGATAAGTGGGTTCCCCTGGAGAGATCTGACTTCAAACAGAAGTGCAAAGACAGGCTGATTTGCACCTCCCACTAAGAGACTGTTCAGGTGCTGAGGCAATGGAGGCAGGAGCAGAGAGGGTCATAAATCCGAAGGCAGAGTGGAAGGAGGAAGAAACCGGAAGCGGCTATTCCCAGGTTCCCCGCTGGATCCGCTATGACTCTCAATCTAGCAAAAGGCCCCTCTGCCTCCTCTCCAGCTGCTCCAGGGAACGGAAAAGTCAGCATTCTCCCCAAGCTGATGACATCTGTTACTGCCAGGGATTAAGAACGGCCTCCAAAGATAACTGCTCTGTTATCTGTTATTTCCAGAATAGCCTAAAGTCACCCACTCTAAAACCAAAATATTTTTTTAAATTTTGTTTTTTTAATGGTCTAGTATGACCTGCTAGGGAAATTCTCCAGGCTAAGATGATCACGTTCATAATCTATGGAAATGGATGGCTCTTAGGCCAGCATAAGGAGGTCTGTATGCATCCTCAGCCTTTTCTCAATCACAGTGATATCACTTTTATATGTTCTTTATATGGGATTTCTGCATCGAATTTACCTAAATAATGAGTTCTATGCTTTAATTAAGGTCTTGAAAGTGTTGCTTGGAGTTTTTGAATTTAATCTCGCTTCTTTTTGTCTTTGGGTGGGAGCAGAGGGAGAAACGTGGCATTTCCTGGTGGCTAAGATGGTAAAGAATCTGCTTGCAGTGCAGGAAACCCAGGTTGGATCTCTGGGTAAGGAAGATGCCCTGGAGAAGGGCATGGCTCCCCACTCTAGTATTCTTGCCTGGAGAATTCCATGAACAGAGGAGCCTGGCAGGCTACACAGTCTATGGGGTCAGAAAATATTGGACATAACTGACTAACACACACACACACAGAGGGAGAGACAGTGTTTGAAAAAAAAAAAAAATGACTCTGCCATAGAGTCTCTTGATTCACCTGCAGGTAGATGAGACTGTGGCCATATGTGTTTGTTAATTGCAAGAGATAAAAAGCCTCCCTAAGTTTATCAAGGAGAATTCATTGGCTTATGTAATTGGGAACTGCAAAGGGTACCTGCTTCAGGCACAGCTGGATCCAGGTACTCAAAAGCTATCATCAAGCAACTGCCTCTGCTCTCATTCAGTGATGCTTTCTCTTTTCTTGACTCTTAAATTAATCGGCTGACCAGTTTTAAATTAATCACCTTGCTCAGGAGACAGAGAATGCTTGCTGGCCAGCCTGGGTCATCTGTCCACATCCATAGGAAGGCCAACAGAGAGAGAAGGGGAAGTCTCTAAAAAGAAACAAAAGGAAAAGGGTTGGGATGGACAACATGATAAAATTTATTCCTACCGTTGTAATAGAATAGAGACCCCAGAAACTAAGGCATGTTTATATCGAATCTAATACATGGATGCAGGTAGTTTGACAGGTCACTGGGGAAATGCAATTCTATTTACCAAAAGGTGTTGATAAAATGGTCACTTATCATGGGAGGAAAAAGGCAAAATTGGATCACTGCTTGACACCACACCAAAAATGAATTTCAGATGAATGAGAGACCCAAGGGTCATTATAAAAACTTTCAAACTCTTATGTAATATAGTGAAGAATATCTTTCTCATTTTAGGATAGGGAAAAAAATAAAGATAAAAAGCACAAAGTATAACAGACTGAAACATTTAATAATATTATAATTAAGAAATTTTGTTAATCAAAAGACATTTTAAAGAAAATGAAGAATCAAGCTATAAACTAGAATATATACAACTACACACACCAAGCAAAGGGTTAGTATAAAACACACAAATATCAAAACATTTAAGAACTCTTACAATGCAATAACAATATGATAAATCAATAGAAAAAATAAGCAAAAGACATGGAAAGACATATTACTAACCCAAAAATTTGCAATAAACTTATGAAGAGCTGCTCAACCTCAAGGGTAATCAGCGAAATGCAAATCAAGATCCTGATGAGATGGAATTTTATGTTCAGGTAATTGAAAGAAATTGACAGAAATTTAAAAGTCTAACAATATCAAGTGTTGATCAGAATGTGGAACTAAAAGAATGCATATTTTACACTGCTAGCTGGAATGTGAACTGGCATCATCATTGTATAAGACAGTTTGGCATCATTATGTAAAGTTGAACATTTATAACTTACAAAGAAAGCTGAGAGCCAAAGAATTGATGCTTTTGAACTGTGGTGTTGGAAAAAGGCTCTGAGAGTCCCTCAGACTGCAAGAAGATCAAACCAGTCAATCCTAAAGGAAATTAGTCCTGACTATTCATTGGAAGGACTGATGCTGAAGCTGAAGTTCCAATACTTTGGCCACCTGATGTGAAGAACCAACTCATTGGAAAAGACCCTGATGCTGGGAAAGATTGAAGGCAGGAGCAGAAGGGTTCGACAGAGGATGAGATGGTTGGATGGCATCACCGGCTCAATGGACATGAGTTTGAGTAAACTCTGGGAGCTGGTGATGGACGGGGAGGCCTGGTGTACTGCAGTCCATAGGCTTGCAAAGTCGGACAAGGCTTATTGACTGAACTGAACTGAATCAATGAGGAGTTCACTCCTAGGTACACCCCTAAATGCATCTCTTACATATGTGTCAGCAGATGTGACAAGATGCTCATAACAATGCTAATTATAATAGCAATCTAGAGACAACCCAAATGCCTATGGACAGGAAAGCAGATACATATGTGCTGGTATATTTGAGGGGGATTCCCTTTACCTTTACCAGCTCAGTTGGTAAAGAATCCGTCTGCAATGCAGGCGACCCTGGTTCAATTCCTGGGTTGGGAAGATCCCCTGGAAAAGGGATAGGCTACCCACTCCCGTATTCTTGGGCTTCTCTAGTGACTCAGCTGGTAAAGAATCCATACAGCAGTGAAAAAAGATTGATTGAGGCCGCAGAGAACAAGAAAAGTGGACCTTCGTGACATAATGATATACAGCATACTTTTCAGTACAATTCAAATAACCACTGGAAACAAAAGTTATCTCTTTCAGGCATGCATATATACATATGTGATAAAACTGTCTTAAAAAAAAAAAAAGGAAATGACAAAGTAAAATGCCAAACGATGGTTACTTTAGGGTGAGAAGGACCAGGAAAAGGGCAGGCGAAAACCACATAAATGTGTGAAAAGATCTAGCTCTGGAGATGCCCTTGGCTCATGGGTGTTCGTTGTATGAATTGACTCTGACAGTGTGTCATGACTGGAGGATTTCCATTTATCTGACTCTGTGCTCCAGAGATCTGTTTGGTTTTTGAATGGTAAGCTGTTGGATAAATGCGTGCAAATGTGAAGGCAAAGATCAGTGCTTAAGAGAGACAATCAGAAGCTGATGGTTTGAAGATGATGTTTAAAGCCCTGGGAAGAATTTGGATGAGGAGGAAGAAGTTAAGGAGGGAGGCTTGTGGTCCCCACTGTTTAGAGACATTGCAGAGAAGCTGAGCCAAGACAGGGCCCCAAGGAAGGAAGAACACTTGAGTGCGGTGTCTGCACCCTAAGAAAATAACGCATCTGAAGAAGAAGGTATGTGGTTAGCTTTGTTGAGAAAGGTCAGGCCAATGAAGTGACCACTGGATTTCACAAGTTCAAGGTCATTGATGACCTTGAGCAGAGAAGTTCCTCTGGAGTGCAGCGAGATGAAACGTCTTGATCTTCGATGCTGCCACCCTGCATTGGACCCTTTTCTGTTTATCCCTTGTGACATCTCTGCCTCAGTCTGGTTCCCCACCAGCCTGTCTGCAGCATATTGGACACAGGCCCGATCATGACTGTCCCTGCTGATGTCTGTTGATTCTGTATCTTCATGACAAGATACCTTCACCAGCAACCTTTCTTGGGGCTCTTGTCTCTCTAGTCTATTTTGAGCTTCTCAGAGTCACGTCTCTGCCCACCTCCACGTGTGTGGCCTTAAGGGCCCATCCTTGCCCAGCCAGCAGTCTCTTAAGGCTTTGCTCACATAGCCCATGCAGTCTTCCCAGGCCGACCCTCCCCGTCTTCTCCTCACCTGGTGGAGTTTCTGGAAGGAAGGCAGCAAGCTGAGAGATGTGGTCACCTTGCCTCTGACTCCGACTCTGCCACTGATAATCTTGGTGACTTGGAATCAAGCCCTTTCCTGCTCTGGGTTCTCTATGTCCTAATCTCTGAAAATAGGAGGTTCAACTGGGGTGCTTTGAAGGGTCCTTCCCTCTGGAATATTCTCATTCTAGGGACAGAGGTGTAGATTTCTATTCTGAACTCCTGCTGACAAACGTGTAGACAGAGTGACCGTAATCCTCTGTTCATACGAAACTCACCTGGCCTTTGGCCAGTCGAGAAGTGGGGCTGTGGATGTACCGTGAGATACTACATGGCGCCCAGTTTGCTGGGTGGTTCTCTACCTAAGATCAGGGCTCTTTTCCTCAACAGCTAAGTATGGCCAGCCTCTAAGCCTGGCTAATGCTTCCTAGGTATGGCAAAGAACCCATCTGCCAATGTAGGAGACCTAAGAGATGCAGGTTTGACCCCTGGGCCAGAAGGATCCCCTGGAGGAGGGCATGGCAACCCACTCTAATATTCTTGCCTAGAGAATCCCATGGACAGAGGAGTCTGGAAGGCTACAGACCATAGCGTTGCAAAGAATGGGACACGACTGAAATTACTTAGCACTCACACATAACGGATCCTCTCTGAGTCCAGCACAGCCAGTTCCTGGTTCCTTGGCTTCTTTGAATTGCAAAGGCTTTGGGGAATAAAAGGGAATTTTATTTTAAACCATTATTATGCGACACCAAAAGTGTATCTCGTTTTGAAATGCCTAGTGACGACCGGTTTTATTTTTATACCCACCATTTCCTTGCAAAGAAATTAAACAAATAAACAGATGCCTCTCTCTCCCGGTTTTGGCTTGGGGCCACAGACAATACAGTTCTTCCTGCACCATCTGCTGGCTCTGTAAAGGTAATTAACAAATGCACACTATACCCAGATGAGGCTGGTTTCTAAAGGACAAATCACACCAGGCAAACACGAGAGAAACAAAATTAGACCGTGGCAGGCATGCCGCCGGCTACAGACCCGGCCTCCGCCGGAGTGCGTTGTTACAGCCGCTTGTCAAATTTTAGCTCCTGGAAATGAATTCAAATGGATTTAGCTAAGGAAACTGAATTTTGCTCCTGCTGGGAGGCCCTTAATAAGGGGAGAGGACAATTTCTGGGTGTCCAGGATGTTTGTTTCTAAGATCTCATCCTCTGTCTTTATTTACCATCATTTTATCAAGAAAGAGAAATTAAAACAGACCTCAACAAAAGCTCAAGCTATAAGGCGGCATGGGACCCTGAACTTTGGCTTCAGAGGCAGGTAGATTCGGAATCCCAGTATCTGTCTGATCTGCCACGTGCCGTGTAGCCCCTCTGAGCCTCATTCTCACACCTGCACGCTGAGGACAACAGTGATACAGAATGTTCAGACTCATTGTCACCATGAACGAGACCGTGGATCCAGGTCAGGGGCCACATCCAGTGTCTGGCCAGCATGGAGCCCGTGGTCAGTGGTAGGTGCTGTTAACATCACTATCAGGTGAGGGTTCAGGACAGATGGTCTAATCCACTCTCAGTGGCAGGGAATTAATAACCCTTCTAGCAAGATCCATATTCTTAAAGGGGCAGAAGCACTGAATGTAAAAGGAGAGACCAGAAGAGTTGAGCTTAACAAAAACCTAACTCATTGGAAAAGACTCTGATGCTGGGAGGGATTGAGGGCAGGAGGAGAAGGGGATGACAGAGGATGAGATGGCTGGATGGCATCACCGACTCAATGGACATGAGTTTGGGTGAACTCTGGGAGCTGGTGATGGACAGGGAGGCCTGGCGTGCTGCAGTCCATGGGGTTGCAGAGTCGGACATGACTGAGTGACTGAACTGAACTGAACTGAAGTCTTAAAAAGATGCATTTAGGGGCAGAAGATACAATTACCATCCATACATATTCAAAATATCTAAAACCCAACAGAGTAAGTGCTCATTTGGACTAAGATTGAGGAGCTAGAGTAAGAGGTATGGGGTGGAAATTTAAAAAGCGGAGGAGAAAATGGGTTGCAATAAGATTGAAATAAGAATTATGGAAGCAGAGAATTGTCTTCCTGAGAATAAGGAATTATTTGATATGCTTAAAGTTGTTGCTATTGTTCAGTTGCTGAGTTGTGTCTGACTCCTTATGACCCCATGGACTGTGGCATACCAGGCTCCTCTGTCCTCCACTATCTCCTGGAGTTTGCTCAAATTCATGTCCATTGAGTTAGTGATGCTATCCAGCCATCTCATCCTCTTCCACTTGCTTTTCCTTTTGCCTTCGATCTTTCCCAGCATCAAGGTCTTTTCCAGTGAGTCAGCTCTTCACATCAGGTGGCCAAAGTATTCGAGCTTCAGCTTCAGCAATAGTCCCTCCGATGAATCTTCAGAGTTGATTTCCTTCAGAATTGACTTATTTGATCTCCTTGCAGTCCAAGGGACTCTCAAGAGTCTTCTCCAGCACCACAATTCAAAAGCGTCAGTTCTTCAGCACTCAGCCTTCTTTACGGAGTTAGAAAGGACCAAACAGGAGATAATAAAAGACAGGGAATCTTGGCATGCTTCAGCCCATGGGGTTGCAAAGAGTCAGACACACCGTGGCAACTGAATACCAACAACAAACAGGAGATGGTTCTGTAATCTCACAAAAGCTCAGAAGCTACTGAGTGAGGGGGTGAGGATGGTGGCTTCTTTGTTTTCTTTGCCTCTGACTGGTCAAGTCAGGGGTCAAGGAACCTGTTTCTGGTTCCCCAGAAAAAAACATCCCAGAAAACACTATTCAATGAGAGACCCAGGCTGCTGGAAGCAAAGTCAGAAGGTGGATGGCTGTTGTCTGATGGCAACAAAAGATGCCCTGGCCAGTAAAATGATTATGTCTGTGGCCCTCAGTTCCCTCCCTGATGGCTGGAACTTCATTTTTGTGGCGGGAAAGAGTCTTAGTAAATGTCAACTTCACCCACACTCGCCGCTGGTGCCAGATCTCTTAAAATGTCACCTGCTAAGGGGGCACCTGGCCCATGGCCAGAGGAGCCAGCAGACCAACCCGGAGAACAAAAGCTGCCACCATCTAGCTGCCCTGAGCTTGTTCAAGGAACTTTGTCTTCTTCCTACTCAACAGCCTCCGATACTGACCTCCTTGGTGACAGCTGGGAATTCAGAGCACAGTGACCTCAGTGCATTCAGTTCTTCCTTCGAAATGCCTTGGAATTCTACCTCTTCTGTGATGTGTTCCCGAAAACCAGATCCAATCGTAGATAAATGCTCCTCCTCTGTTCTCTCTACGTTAGGGGCATTCTGCCACCACCGTTCATCACCGTTCATTCAACTTCCTCATAACAGAAGTAGCAATTACTGTAGACAGTACGGTAGGGAGTGTGTTAACTGGGCACGTGATGGCAGAGAGAAGCTTCCTGTAAGAGAAAAGCCTCGGTTCCAACTCAGGAGTTGGACTTTCCTAGATCGATGAGGGAATTCCAGTATAGAGACTTGGAGAAGGTTTGATGGGTGGAATCACCACTGTGGTCCTATTCTCTTGGCTGGAGTATTTAGGGGGTACTGAAAGCAGGTTGCAAAGCTAAAATCAGAAACAGTTTTGCTTTACAATGGCCCGGCCACGGAAGCAGCCTAAATGCTCACTGACAAAGGAACGTGTAAAGAAAATGTCGTGTAGAGAGATCCACGGTGGAATACTGGCCAGCCATACAGAGAACAAAATAACGCTGTTTGCAGCAACATGGCTGCAGCTAGAGAGCATCATACTGAGTGAGATAAGTCAGACAGAGAAAGAAACCATTATCACAGGATATCACTTATATGTGGAATCTTTAAAAAATTTACAAATGGACCTGTTAACAAAACAAAGAGTCACAGATGTTGAAAACAAGCTCATGGCTACCAAGAGGGAAAGTGGAGGGGAGGGATAAATTGCATGATTGAGACTGACATACACACACCACTAAATATAAAATAGATAACTAATAAGGACCTCCTGCATAACACAGGGAACTCTACTCAATACTCGGTAATGACCTGTATAGGAATGCGTGCTTAGTAGCTCCGTCATGTCCAACTCTTTGCAACCCCATGGACTGTAGCCCACCAGGCTCCTCTGCCCACGTGATTCTCCAGGCAAGAATCTGGAGTGGGTTGTCATTTCCTTCTCCAGGGGATCTTCCCAACCCAGGGGTTGAACACAGGTCTCTTATATTGCAGGCAGATTCCTTACACTCTGAGTTACCAGGGAAGCCCATGGTATACGAGAACAGAACCTAGGAAAGAGTGAATAAGTGTTTGTGGGTGTGTGTTAGTCACTCAGTCGCATCTGACTCTTTGAGACCCCATTGTAGCTTACCAGGCTCCTTTGTCCATGGAATTCTCCAGGCCAGAATACCAACCTGGAGATCTTCCCAACCCAGGGATTGAACCTGGGTCTCACACATTGTAGGCAGACTCTTTACTGTCTGAGCCATCAAGAAATCCCGAATATATATATATATATATATATATATATATATATATATATATATGTATATGTGATTTGCTTTTCTGCTCAGCAGAAACTAACACAAGATTGTAAATCAACTATACTTCAATAAAAATTAATTTACAAAAATAAAGGGCTTTCCATGGCCTGCCAAGGAATTTAGACTTTGTCTTGAGGACAAAGAAGTCAATTCAGAGTTTAAACAGTGGTGACATGAGTATATGTATTTGAGAAGGCTCATTCTAATGGCCATGGGGAGAAGGGATTGGACAGTCGTAGCAAAGGAGACCAGGGTGTGAGTTATTGAAATCGTCTCTGTGAAAAGCGATGAGGGCCCAAGATAAGCAGTCAGTTCCTTGCATATAGAAAGTGCTCACATGGCGACATCACTAGCAATGGGCACAACTCGGGAGGAATCTCAGATGACAGGTGACATCCAGGTTGCCCACTGCCATATTTGCTTGGGTCTGGAATTCCTCTATTAAAGAGAGAGAGATTTGAGGACAGATTTTTCTCATTCACTTTTGCATGTCCAGTGACTATTTTGGTGCCTGATTTTTTTTTTTCCCCTCAGATTGAGCGTAATTATTGAATTCAGTGGAGTTTACTTGGGGTGGAGACAGGAGCAAGAAAGTATCTGGGTGGCAAATTCAATGCTTGGACAATGATTTTGCACTTTTTCACAAACGCAGGCTCTCTTGATAAGCAAGTACATTTGAGCAGATGGCGCTATCATCCCCCGATTTTACAAAAGGGAACTGAAGTGGTAGGGATTGAGGCACCTATGCAAGGCTGATTCCTGAGGAGTGGCTTAGAGCCCAGGACACAGCCTCTCAGGACAGAGGCCCCCTCAGAGCTCAGGGCATCCTCGGAGGAGGCGGGAGCTTCTTTACTTGTATTCTCGTGGGCATCCTCTCCCTCCCAACTGGATCTGGCTGCTAGTAGCAGAGCGTCCAGATGCTAAGGTCTGAGTTGGAAATTCTACAAATACCTGCAGTTGACACGAGGCCAAGGACGGGCATTTCCGTAGCACCCAGGTGAGGCATAGCTGGCACCAGGCCCTCTCTTTATCACCCCATTTCCCACACACGTGACACTGCTGAGATCTGTGATGATAAGTGACAAAGACTATATTGCAATCTCCCTGGATCAGGGAGATCCCCTAGAGGAGGAAATGACAACACATTCCAGTATTCTTGCCTGCAGAATGCCATGGACAGAGGAGCCTGGTGGGCTTCAGTCCATGGGGTTGCAAAGAGTCAGACCTGATTGAGCGTGCATACTGCGATCTAGGGGTTTCCCAGGTGGCTCAGTGGTAAAGAATCACCTGCAATGCGGGAAGCACAAGAGACTCAAGTTCAGTCCCTTGGTTAGGAAGATCTCCTAGAGTAAGAAATGGCAACCGACTCCAGTAATCTTGCCTGGAAAATCCCATGGACAAAGGAGCCTGGCGGGCCACAGTCCATGGGGCCACAGAGTCGGACACACTGAGTGATTGAGCACAGCACATACTACAATCTAGGCTTCTCTCCACCCTTTCATCTGCTTTCTTCCCTGTTCCCATCCTTGAAATGGCATCATAATACTTATGGAACAAGTTCAAGTTCCCCGCCTGGCCCTAGTGAGCACGCGTAACCCCATCTGTCTTCTCTTTCATCATCTGTCCCCCTGTCTTTACAGGCACCTTCTCTTGTAACCAGAGTGTAGATGACGTTGGCTTTCCTGCCCCTGGGGTTGCCTGTACACTGATGGGGTCAGGTAAACTTGAGGTCAAGCCCACGCTCTGTAATTTATTAGCTGTGTGTTCTGTTGGGCAGGTTTGCACAACTTCCCTGAGCCCCAGTCTGTTCTTTCACCATGGAGCTAATTATCCTTTCCTTGCAGATTTGTGTTAAGAATGAAGCAAATGTATGCTACGTGTTAGCACACACCAAGTATGCCTTACTATCGACAACCACCCTCTAAGATCAGTTCAAGACCAGCTCCTTCCATATCCCTGGTCATCACACAGAGCAATCTCTCTCCCTTCTGCCTCCTGGAAACAATAATAATTGCTCGATTTAGGGCTTTTGAGGCTATTGAGGGCTTCCCAGGTACAGTGGTAAAGAATCCACCTGGAAATGCCAGAGACACAAGAGAAGTGGGTTCGATCTCTGAGTTAGGAAGAACCCCTGGAGAAAGAAATGGCAATCCCCTCCAGGATTCTTGCCTGGAGAATCCCATGGACAGAGAGCCTGGTGGGCTAGAGTCCATGGGGTCACAAAGAGTCAGACATGACTGAGTGTGTGCGCACAGGCATTGCTAGTGACTCTAGGCCCAGTGCTCCTTACATGGATGCTCTTAGTCGACTGCACCACAAGCTTAAGCACCTTTCCTGCCTGTATGTTATCGTTGTAGAAACTAAGACTCAGGAAGAGTCAGCTATTAGCCTTAAGTCAGGAAGCTAAGTGGGAGGGGAAGGATTCCAACCCAGGCATTCTCATGCAGGGCCGGAACTTTTAACTGTGGTGCTGGATCTAAGATGTCTACACCTGAAAAGTATACCCTGGGAGAGGTAACTAGAGTTCTTCCTACTGCGTGTTCTACTCGCAGACACTCATGGAGGCCCTCACGTGTGCCAGCCATGTGCAGAGAGAACCAACAAGCAAGGGCCAATTGTAAGGGCCTCAGAGTCTGTTGAGAAAAGGACACAGGCACTCAAACCAATGCCACTCAACACTGCAGGCATGGCAGCTGAGCTTGTGTGCAAGTGAGGTCAGTGTCAGCTGGGGAGGTCAAGGAGGACTTCGTGGAAGAGGTGGTTATATGTCTTTCATGTCTGGCATCCTCAAGAATTAGCATTTCTGGATTGTCCTTTAATGTCCAACTCATTTTCCTTCTCTCACCCTTTGGAGGGAGAAGCTTGTTTTATAATCTTGGGGTGCTATAACAAAATACCATAGACTGGGTGGCTTAAATAGTAGATATTTGTCTTGCACCGTTCTGGAGGCTGAGATCAAGGTGTCAACAGGGTCGGGTCCTGGTAAGCGCCCTTTTCTCGGCTTGCAGATGCTGCCTTCCCACCATGTCCTCACACGCCAGAGAGAGGGAGCTCTGGTCTAAGGCGTCCTCTTCTTATGAGCTTACTAATTGCACTGTGTGCCCACCTTCATGCCCAAATCAAGCCCTGATTAACTCTCCAAGGCCCTGTCTCCAAATACTATCCCACTGGGGAGTAGGGCTTCAACATATGAATTTGGTTGGGGTGGGGGGGTGTGGAATAGAACCTTTTGGCTTATTATAGCTCTGGGAGTTGGTGATGGACAGGGAAGCCTGGCAGGCTGCCATCCATGGGGTACAAAGAGTCAGACACGACTGAGCAAGTGAACTGAATTGAAGAACTTTTTGGTCCCTACAGAAGTCTTTAAAATAACCAAGTGGCTGCTAAGTCGCTTCAGTCATGTCTGACTCTTTTAAACCCTATAGACTGTAGCCCATTGGGCTCCTCTGTCCGTGGGATCCTCCAGGCAAGAATACTGGAGTGGGTTGCCTTGCCCTCCTCCAGGGGACCTTCCCAACCCAGGGATAGAACCTGTGTCTCTTATGTAATTCTTCACGTGTAACAGCATGGTGACGTCATACAGTGAGAGAGAGGAAAATGAGGGAGTTATCCCTTTGCATTCTGGGTGCTCCTCTAAGTCTCCGAAGCTTGGAAGATCCAGCATAACTATTTTCAGGCAGGAGAAAGTCAGCAGGCAGGAAGCCTCAAGGTTCTGAGGCAATCCCTCTGGAATCCAAAGACCGAAGGACTGAGAAGGAGGAGAAGGGGGTTTCAAGAGAGGATAGGACTCCTAAGTCACCCTTCCAGGTAGATTCTGCCAGAGCACAGATTAAATGATGCAAAGGTGAAGACACATTTTGTACTTCCATCCAGGCTCCCCGTGTACCCGTGACCAGCAGGGATCAGACTGACGTGTCCAGACGCCCTTCTTTACAGTGAGATTAGCTCACGTGAGAGACAGAGAGCAAGATCGTCGTTGTGAAGTCAGGAACGTGGCTCTGCCCCCTGTGTATAGAGAGTGCTGCATCTGAATGTTGAACCCACCCTCAGAGGCAGCTCCCTCATCAGGAACTGAGTCCTGACTGATCATGCTCAACTGTGCAGCCAGCCCACGCTCGTCCCAAGCCCCTCTGTTTCCCCTCTCTCTGCTAGTCTGGACTTTGTCACTAGACCTCCAGCTCTGCACTTGACCGCCAATTGTTCCCTCCGCCCATGCCCAGGGGCCCCCATGCCTCTCTCCCTGTTGTCTATTCCGTCTCCTCCCTACAGTTGGTCAGGTCTGAAATTTACAAGGTTTGTGATCCATTGCCATGGGGCTCTTGGTTCTATGTATGTTTCCCTTTTGGTGGCGCAGCATGGTGAGCATCTTATACTGGGTGGGATGATAAAAAAGATCCTGGAGTTGGTGTCAGAAAACCTTTCACCTCAACCCCAGCTCCTGCACTTACTGGCAGGGAGATGTTGGTGTGTATCCATCTTTCTGATCCCAAGCTCCCTCCTGCCGGGGTTTGTGAAGGTTACCACCACAGCCCACGGGTTGCCACTGCCCACACCACGACCTGATAAACAAGGGTGAAATGTGACACCCACACACCAGGGCTGGTAAAAAAGCCCCATCTTGGGCCCTGTTCTCTAGAGGGCAGGGTTGCAGCTTCCGAGTCTCCAAGCCCATCAGGCAAACGAGCCCATAAGAACCTGACAGGCTCTTTCCCAGCCTCAGTTAGGGAAACAAAGGCTCCCTTTAGGCTGCACTCTTCTCCCAAAGTCCCTGCGGCTGCTCCCTGCTTCTCAGGCGTCCTCAGAAACAACTGGCCCTTGTATTGATGATACAGAAAATCAGGATCAAAGAGACTGATGACTCATTTGAAGTCACTGGGAAAAAAGGTGTTGGATCTCTACTGGGTTTCTGCTCCTCCCAGCCCTACTCCTCTGCTGCTAATTAAGAATCTACCTGCTGAGGCAACTGCATTTACGAAACTCCCTCTGTTTGCAAGGTGCTACTGAAACCTGGTTACAAGGAGAGTCCTCTAGGAGGCCTCCATCCTGGAGGACTTTACAAGCTGAGCCCAGACAAGTGACAGATGACATCTGATCAGTCCTGAGTGGTGCCAGGGGCTTGTTCTGAAGCTGGAAGCAGGTAAGGCTGAATGGAAAGGGTAAGTCTGAGTAATATTTAGAGCAGAAATTACAAAGCACAGAGAAAGTGGAGGAGGCGTCATTAGGAGCAGCTGCCAAATGAAAGAGGCGGGGCCTCGGTGGGTGTGGACTTGCCCACCAAATGCCTCTCTGGGGTCATCCTCCCCCACCACCCCCATCCTCCACCTCTGGGCCCCGCTAGAAACCAGGACCCGAGTGGAACTTGCTGTTGCTGGAACATGCAGGGCTCTTTCATTCCTCCCTGACTCTGTACACGGAGCTCCCTTCCCTGGAATGCTCCTTTCCTCTCGTACATACAGCAAGAAGAAAGATTTACTCCATCTCTCCTCTTCAATGAGGGCTTTGCCAGCTTCTGTAGACAGAGATGACTGCTGCTGCTTCAGGCTCCATTTGAACTGCAGTGAAAAGAACAGTGGGTCCTTGAGGGTTTAGTGTGCACACACGTGCATGTTTGTATATATGTGTATACATATGTGTGTGGTCTATATAGAGATCGCAGGTAGCCAGATAAAGTGTTAGTCCCTAGTGATGTCCAACTCTTTGCCATCCCATGGACTGTAGCCCACGAGGCTCTTCTGTCCATGGGGTTCTCGAAGCAAGAATACAGGAAAGGGTTGCCATTCCCTTCTCCAGGGGATCTTCTCAATCCAGGGATTGAACCCAGGTCTTCTGCGTTGCAAGCGGATTCTTAACTGTCTGAGCCACCTGGGAAGCCATAGACAGATAAAAATCTAAATTTTTAGAGCAACTCTGTGATATTAGCCCCATTTTACTGCTGAGCCTCCAGAACAGAGGGCTGAAGACTTTAATTAACTTTCCCGAGATGATTCAGCATCTGAGTTTGGACTGAGGCTCAAACTCTCGCTTCCACTCTAGACAGGCTGCTGCTGCTAAGTCACTTCAGTCATACCCAACTCTGTGCTACCCCATAGATGTCAGCCCACCAGGTTCCCCTGTCCCTGGGATTCTCCAGGCAAGAACACTGGAGTGGGTTGTCATTTCCTTCTCCAATGCATGGAAGTGAAAAATGAAAGTGAAGTCGCTCAGTCGTGTCCAACTCTTAGCGATCTCATGGACTGCAGCCCACCAGGCTCCTCCGTCATGGGATTTTCCAGGCAAGAATATCTCAGACAGGAGGAAGTCCTTTTCTATTCCGAAGACAGTGACATCTGATTCACCTGCCTCACAGCTGCCCCCTGCTCTCAGGGCCCAGCTCTGGAGCGGAAATCCAACGCACATCTGTTGAATAGAATTGATTCGAAGAGAGCTGGCAATTAGAAGGCTTTTGCAGACGGCGGTGGGACGAGGTGCGGTGGCATAAAAGATGAGTGAGGAAAGCAGGAGTCAATTAGCAGAGGATGCTCCAGCCTATGATAAGGAGCTTTAATTTGATGGGAGACAATGGGGAGCCATTCATTGCCGAGCTCGGGGAAAGGCATTGACAAGCCCCTAATGACACACTAGGGCCTTTGAAACCTCTAATTGCCGCCTGCAATTTTCCTATTTCCTTGCAGAAGTGATGGGCCAGTCCTGGTGGATGAGCAGGGGGCTGTCGTTTCCCAGGCTGCTCTGCCCACAGCAAGGTCTCCAAGAGATCACCAGCCCTTCCCCAAATGCTGAGCGGGGAGGCTGCAAAGGAGCTCAGTCACTGCCCCTGCCTGTACCTGAACCCTGATCAAGGTCCTCCCAGCCTCCCACACCCAACAGCTTATGTGGCTCTTGCGATGGAAGGAGTCTTCAGGGACCCTCGGACCCCTCACCCCGTTACAACCCTCAGGCACCATCACTGTTGGCCTTTCTGCAACCTTCTGCCCACCTCCACCCTCCCTGTCCCACCTACAAACCCTCCCTGGTCTCTGTCCAAAGAGAGCGTCCACCGCTTCCCAGGATGTCAATTGCACGGAAGCAGGAGGCTTCCCCGCCCGCCCCATCACCACTTTGAGTCCCCACAGAGAGAAAGAGGAAGGCGATCGTGAAATCCTGCTTGCCGGAAGATGGCGGGCTGCTTTATTTTTTACAAGCTTGGGATCCCTCGCTTCTGTCTGACACAAAACCGGGAGGAGACCAGTGCCTGGGGCTCTGGCCTCCCAAAGCCAGCGATCCGCCAACAGCAGAACGGATCCCAGGCGCACAGGACAATGGGCTCTTGAAGCCGCAGAAAGTCGCTCAGTGCTGTATTGTTGCGTGTGATGCGGCTTCTTGAGCACACACAAACACTCCATTTTTTTTTTTAACCAGCCCCGTGACAGCGACTTAATTACCGCCAAAGATGCTGAGAAGGATTCAGACTGCAAACTTCTTCCCCCCAACCCTGCCTGCCCCACCAAAAGGGAAGGAAATAAAACCAAGCCCCACGCATGAGACAAAAAAAGCCAGGCACTGGGCAGGAACGTGAACGCGGCAGCGGGTACCAGGTGCATTAATTACACTTGATTGCGTGTGGGTTTACAACTGCGATCACTGACGTTCAATCACTGGCCCAGCATCTGTGCCGGAGGAAATCCTTGGTATTTTGCAAAGCAAGATGAATATTGCCCAGATGGTGACTTCACAAGGGCATCACACAGGTAGCATTTTCTTGCCCCAACACAGATTTCTGTGAAGGAATCTTGAATGCCATGCCGAACAAAACAGAACAAGAAAACCCAGTCCCCCCAGAAGGCGCAGCCGTAAGCTGAAGATGAATGGTTTTGACAGTGACTCCGACAGGAGCCCACATGGCAGGCAGGTCCCAGGCTCCAAGCTGCAGATCCTACCAACCCCGTCACAAAGTGACATCATCCCGGAGTCTTCAATGCCCAGTGGGAGAGGGAGGGGGAGCCCCAAAATGTCACTCTGCAGGAAACTGGCTCCCTTATCTATTTTTTTTTTAATTAAGTTTGTGTGGTGACAGGTCTTGTCAGCACCTGCTTGCTTGGTAATTTGATTTTGATGGTGACCAAGTGTTCTTGCCTGGAAATCCCCAAGCACGGAAGAGCCTGGCGGCTATAGTCCGTGGGGTCCCAAAGAGTCAGACACGACTGAGCGGCTAAACAACAAAGGGAAGAATGTATTTTTGGCTTCAGCAACCAGGACTAGTTCCCAGGCACTGGAAGGGACACTGAGAGCGAAGCAAATGTCTTTTGAAGCTCTTAAAAACAAACAAACAAAAGCCCTGGTATTATCAGGCCACTCGCTAGCAAGCAACATAGCCCAGTTCTGAGTTGGTTTGAGAAAGTTCTTGCTCTCTGAGGAATAATGTGCATTTGACCCTCATGGAATTAAAAGAGTAGGCGTCACACACCTGCCAGTGGCATCTGAAGTGTGGTCAGCCTGTCTGGAATCCATGCAATTTCTACAACCTACACACTTCAGTCCAAACCCACAAAATAAGGACATGCAGCTGAAGGTTACGCTGCTTCAAAACAAGGTCAGCCCGAAACAGTTCAGAAGCAGATATAACCAGAGTATGCAGCTGGGGTGTGGCCTTTTCACCTCCAGGGTCCCTGCTCACAGATCCTCCAAGTCATAACGACGTGGGGCGAGACAGGACAAAAACCAGCCTAGAGAACAATGCCGCAGCATCGTTTTTCTGCTGTTGTTCATTGTCTTCAAAGGCATCATCCGGTTGTGTTAGAGAAATAAATAATAGTAGTAACACCCACCGAGGACACACCCACTTGCACACCGGCTATCAGAGACTCACACGTCCCCACCCATCAGTCCCTGTAGCCTGCTGCCTGGTGTCCTTGTCCAGAGAATGGGCCCTGGCATCCAGTGCCCCACTCCCCCACCTAACTGCTGTGCGGCCTTTTTCAAGTGACTTGGCCTCTCTGAGAGTCAGTGTCCTCAAGCGGAAAACAAGAACAAGAAAGAGAACCTAGCTCACAAGCTGGTCACGACTGACTGAGGAGATGCTTTGAAAGCGCGGAAGGGAGCTTGGCACTTGGCAAGCATTCATGTCGTTGTCCAGTCACTAAGTCACGTCCAATTGTTTGCGACCCCATGGACTACGGCACACACCAGGCTTCCCTGTTGTTCACTGACTCCCAGGGTTTGCTCAAACTCATGTCCAGGGAGTCAGTGATGCCCGCCAACCATCTCATCCTCTATTGTCTCCTCCTCCTGCCTTCCGTATTTTCCAGCATCAGGGTCTTTTCCAATGAGTCGGCTCTTTCACTCAGGAAAGTGCCTGTGAAAGGTCAGCAACTATTTATTATGCAGCGCGGCAGCTGTGGAAGTGAAACAGGGCCTTCGGACCTCCACCAAGGGCACATCTGTCTTAAGTGGTAAAAATAAGATCGGCGGAACCCAGGCCCTTCTGGGCTGTTGCTTCCTGCTCTGTTCGACGGATGCAAATTCGTGGCACGAAGCCCAGGGACCGCGGGGCCTTCTCCGCTGGCGTGATTTGGCAGGCCACCCTGGCAAGCAGCCCACCTTACCCCATTAAAAAAAAAAAAAAAAACCTCCATTGTTTCTGAGGAAGGCTATTTGATCCTCCAAATAAAATGCTATTCGCCATGCCCCCGGAACAGAAACAGCTCAGGGGAGCCAGCCCCTCCTACTAGGAATCTGCGGCCCGACACCAGCCAGGAGGGGCTGAGCCGGGTGACTCAGCAGAAAACGGCCTGCTGCTTACTTACAGCCCGCCTACCCCGCAGGCCAGGAGAGGAAGGCCTCTGTGAGGCAAATGGAAAAGGTCTCTGCTCCTGACCCGGGGCCCAAAGCATCATTTGTCCCCTAGGACTTGAGACAAGAACCGTCCGTGTTGACATTACAGCTGGCAGAACCGGCCAGGCCTGGCCCAGAGACGCAGGAACCCCCTTGGGGTGCTAGGAGCCTTCGTCCACACCCTGCGGCCTCCTTCCTGAGCCCTTTGTACACATTCGCTTGTTGAATCTCATTGCTGTGAGTTGTCAAAGTATTGTGTCTCTAATCCACACATTTAGGCACCAGTGTTCTCTCAACCTCTTTCTTTTTCTTTTAAATTTATTTATTTTAATTGGAGGCTAATTACAATTTGGGGGTGGTTTTTGCCATATATTCACATGAATCAGCCATGGGTATACATGTGTTCCCCATCCTGAAACCCCCAACCTCTTTCTTTCGCTGGCCTCTCACCACAAACCTGGGAAAGACCCAGAATTCACATCCCCTGCTGAGCTTACTGTGGAGAAGACTGGGGCTCAGAAAAGTTGTCACCTGGCCAGCGTCACAGAGCGAGTAAGTTATGGCTGGGATCAGAAGCCGGATTTTTGACTCCTGGCCTAGGCTCTTCCTTCTGGCCCAAATTTCCCAAACACTTGGGGTTTTAAAATCTTGTGACCTGGGGAGCCAGATTTGAGACAAATTAAGGGAAATTCAGATGCGAAGTGTTTTATAAAGAGCCTTAGTAGCCTTTTGTTTCTAAATCATTCTCAAACTATAACTCTCTTTGTTGTATTTGCTATAATGACTGTCATTTCTTATAGCAAATAGTGACCAATACCAAAATGGTGAACGCTGTGAGATTAATAATTGATGGGTGATGAGTGGTCCTGAGTGATGCTCTTGGGGCCTGAACCAGAGCACAGGTGCCGGTAACTTCAGAACATGTTTGGGAATTTGAGTCTGGTATCTGCCCAGCCCAGGTCTTGACTGGTGATGCTGTTGTTCAGTTGCTAAGTCATGTCCAACTCTTTATGACCCATGGACTGCAGCACTCCAGGCTTCCCTGTCCTTCACTATTATGTCCGTTGAGTTGGCGATATTATCTAACCGTCTTATCCTCTGCCGCCCCCTTCTCCTTTTGCCTTCAATCTTTCCCAGCCTCAGAGTTTTTTCCAATGAGTCAGCCCTTTACTTATCTTTCATCCTCAGTTGCTCAGTCATATCTGACTCTGTGTGACCCCATGGACTGTAGCCTGCCAGGCTCCTCTGTCCATGGGAGTTTCCAGGCAAGAACACTGCAGTGGGTTGCCATTTCCTTCTTCATTATTCATCTTTATTCCTCATTACATTTGAGTGCTTCACATCTTTCTTCCACGGCAACTCAAGAACTAGAACAAAATTTATAGATAGACACGGAGACTTGTCCTATGCACATCGTATCCCTCACGTTAGTTCATCCTCACAGCCATCAAATGAGGTTCACTGGTTGCCCAAGGGGACGCCAGTAGGAGTGGTGGGATGGATTGGCCCCTGGCATTGGCCTCTTAATTCCTGCAGTAAGTACAGTCTCTAGGTCTAGCTAACATTCTGCCATCTCCACACACTCAGTCAGCCCCAAACTCACAGGGCCTCCTAAGTGCCTCTCTTTATTTGTTTGCTGTTTAGTTGCTAGGGCTTCCCTGGTGGCTCAGCTGGTAAGGAATCCCTGTGCAATGAGGGAGACATGGGTTCAATCACTGGGTTCGATCCCTGGGTTGGGAAGATCCTTTAGAGAAGGGAAAGGCTACCCACTCCAGTATTCTGGCCTGGAGAATTCCATGGGGTTGCAAAGAGTTGGACCCGACTGAGCGACTTCCGCTTCACTTCACTTTAGTTGCTGAGTCATGTTCAGCTCTTCGGCTCTTTGAATCTCCACGAATTGTAGCCCGCCAGGCTCCTCTGTCCATGGGATTATTTCAGACAAGAATACTGGAGTGGGTTGCCATTTCCTTTCTGGGATATCTTCCCATCCCAGGGGTAGAACCCGCGGCTCCTGCGTTGGCAGGCAGGTTGTTAAGCCCGCCTCTCTTTACAGACTCTCATGTCCATCCTGTGGGCTGTCCACCAGCCTCACACCTTGCCTTCATTTTGAGCTCCTCCCTCTCCTCACCTGCAGTAGCTTCTGAGCCTCTGAAGGTTGCTGTTTCCTCCTTTGTGTGGTTCTTCATACCTTCCCCTTCCTTTTTGGTCTCACTGCCACCCCAAGCCCAGTCCTTCATGACGTCATCTCTGAACTACTGTAATTTCTCCTCAGTTTGTATTCCTGATGCCTCCCTTCATCTGTACCTATGATGATTCGATTAATCTTCCCAGAAGATCATTTTCCATACACTGGCTTCTCCACGCTTACTCTCTGCAGAGGTGCCTCATTTAATAAAGTCCATATCCTTCACCCCCTTCCCCAGCAACTCTACTATGATCTACCTTCAACTTCTCAAGTAAATTCTTCATCTCCCACCAAGCTGGTTGTTTGTTCAATTTTTTCAACATATATTGTTGGGGTTAAACTGAGGTGATTCAATACTTTGATGAGATTTAAATAACATTCTATTAGTCAAGGCTATGGTTTTTCCAGTAGTTATGTATGGATGTGAGAGTTGGACTGTGAAGAAAGCTGAGTGCCAAAGAATTGATGCTTTTGAACTGTGGTGTTGGAGAAGACTCTTGAGAGTCCCTTGGACTGCAAGGAGATCCAACCAGTCTATTCTAAAGGAGATCAGCCCTGGGTGTTCTTTGGAAGGACTGATGCTGAAGCTGAAACTCCAGTACTTGGGCCACCTCATGCCAAGAGTTGACTCACTGGAAAAGACTCTGATGCTGGGAGGGATTGGGACAGGAGGAGAAGGGGACGACAGAGGATGAGATGGCTGGATGGCATCACTGACCTGATGGACGTGAGTTTGGGTGAACTCCGGGAGATGGTGATGGACAGGGAGGCCTGGTGTGCTGCGGTTCATGGGGTTGCAAAAAGTTGGACGTGACTGAGCAACTGAACTGAATTGATTATGAGATAATTGGAAACTTAAAGACTTGCAAGAACAGTACTCAGATTCAACAAAGGTTACCATTGTGCTGCACTCGCTTCTCTTCCTGTGGTCATGGACACCTATTAATTTTTTCTGAAAACTGGATATCCACATGCAGATAAATGCATGTGCACCTCATGCACAAAAATCAACTTAGAAATGGATCAAACATTTAAATGTAAGACATGAAACAGTAAAATGCCAGAAAAGCTCTTGAACATTCATCTTAGCAATGATTTCTTGGATATGGCACTGAAATCACAGGCAACAAAGGCAAACAGACAAGTGGAATTAAGTAAAACTAAAAATCTTCTGCAGAGCGTGGGAAATGATCAACAAAATGAAAATGCAACCTACAAACTTGGAGAAAATAATTGCAAACTATATATCTGGTTAAAAAAAAAAAGTCAATACCCAAAATATCCAAGAAACTAACTCCATGCCGTATCTTTAATCTTTAATTTTCTTTAACCTGGATTTCTTCCTTAGCCATTTCTTTATGGATGACTTTTGAAAAGACTACAGAACAGTTGTTTTAAAAAATGTCCGTCAGTTTCCCAATGTGATATTTCCATATGATTAAAGTAATGCTTTTCTTTTTGCAAGAAAAAGAAAAAAACACATATGGTTTTTTACCCTACTTCCATAGAGTGTCCTCTGGAGTTAACAGTTTTTATCTCTCTCTCCACCACGACTTTTCTGGTGGTTCAGATGGTAAAAAAAAAAAAAAAAAAAAATCCACCTTCAATGTAGGAGATCTGGGTAGGAACCCTGGGTTGGAAAGATCTCCTGGAGAAGGGAATGGCTACTCACTCCAGTATTCTTGCCTGGAAAATCCCATGGACAGAGGAGCCTAATGGGCTACAGTCCACTGGGTCACAAAGAGTCGGACACAACTGAGTAACTAACGCTAACACCCTGCCACTGGCCAGTGCACTGGCTATCCTCTAGAGTTCCCTTAGGGACAACACCCTCCATGGAGCACTCCCCATGTACTCCACCCATCCAGATTATTATCACTTCTGATTCCCATAATAGCTTCTGGACCACACATTCCGTTCTAAGCCAAGGATGCCTTAGTCATCTTTTATGAAGTTATCTGGTCTCAGCTACTAGTTTACAGACTCAGAATAGATCTTTGCTGTAACCATACATCTCTAATTTTCCAGGAAAACAGTGAATCAACATTTGTGCTTGTTATAAGATCCTAAGCCCTGATTTTACTTCAGAAAGTAGAGTAGATGAAGATCTATATATCCCATTTTTATCTCCAGTGCTTAATGCAAGGGTATATAATAAAAATTGGCCAAGTCTGACTAGGTTTTTCTTTACCCATGTAACCACACATGTGTCTCTTTTATTCTTTTGGCCTGCTATTTTTAAATGGTGTAATTGGGTTAAAAGAGGGGTTGTTGTTGTTGTTCAGTTACTAAGTCGTGTCCAACTCTTTGCAAACCCAAAGATTGTAGCATGCCAGGCTCCTCTGTCCTCCACTATCTCCCGGAGTTTGCTCAAATTCATGTCCGTTGAGTCAGTGAAGCTATCTAACCATTTCATCCTCTACTACCCTCTTCTCCTTTTGTCTTCTGTCTTTCCAAGCTTCAGGGTCTTTTCCAATGAGTCAGCTCTTCACATCTGGTGGCCAAAGTACTGGAGCTTCAACCTCAGCATTAGTCCTTCCAATCAATATTCAGGGTTGATTTCCTTTAAGATTGGCAGATTTGATCTCCTTGCAGTCCAAGGAACTCTCAAGAGTCTTTTCCACCACCACAATTCAAAAGCAGCAATTCTTCAGCACTCAGCCTTGCTTGTGGTCCAACTCTCACATCCATACACGACTGCTGGAAAAACCATGGCTTTGACTATAAGGACCTTTGTCAACAAAGTGATGTCAATATTTTTTAATATGCTTTCTAGGTTTGTCATAGCTTTCCTTCTAAGGAGCAAGTGTCTTTTAATTTCATGGCTGCTGTCACCATCTGCAGTGGGTTTGGAGCCCAGGATAATAAAATCTGTCACTGCTTCCACTTTTTCCCTTCTATTTGTCATGAAGCCGTGGGACCAGATGCCATGATCTTCATTTTTTTAATGTTGAGTTTCAAGCCAGCTTTTTCACTCTCCTCTTTCACCCTCATAAAGAGATTCTTTAGTTCCTTTTCACTTTCTGTGTACATATCTGAGACTGTTGATATTTCTCCTGGCAGTCTAAATTCCAGCTTGTGATTCACCCAGCCCAGCATTTCACATGATGTACTCTGCATATAGGTTAAATTAAATAAGCAGGATGACAATGAACAGCTTTGTTGTACTCCTTTCCCAATTTTGAACCAGTCAGTTGTTCCATGTCCAGAGGGGTTGTGAGAGTATAAACTTTGGAATTCTTAAAGTTCTAGAGACATTTTCAAGAGTGTTCTGGGAGAGAGGGTAAAAAAGGAGGTAAGCCAAGAGGTAGGTTCCATTTCTTCCAGGTCCTCACTCCTTCTGCAGAGATGCTTTTCTTAAATGTATTTCATAGGCTTATGTTTCATGCCTACAAAGCATTCTTCATGGCTTTAAAATATTTTAAAATTACTGGAATAGATTATTTCTAAAGCCTTTTTGTTTTTTCTCTTTTGCCTGTTGCTGAGGTTAGAGGAAAGGAATGCATGTATTGAGCCTTACTATACACTGGGCACTGTGTTCCCTGCACACACTCTGATTAGCGCCATTTTATATGAGATGTGAAGTGTTTGCATTAAGGCTCCATGATGGTGAACAAAGTCAAGACGTGAACTTAGTGCAGCAGCCATCACAGCAAGTCCCCTACATATGAACGAGTTCAGTTCTGAGAGACATCACTCATAAGTCCAATTTGTTTGTGAGTCCATTACGTCTGACTCTTTGTGACCCCACGGACTGCAGCATGCCAGGCTTCCCTGTCTCTCACCATCTCCCAGTGGTTCATATCCATTGAATCAGTGATGCCGTCCAACCATCTTATCCTCTGTTGCCCTCTCCTCCTTCTGCCTTCAGTCTTTCCCAGCATCAGAGTCTTTTCCAATGAGTCAGCTGTTCACATCAGGTGTCCAAAATATTGGCGCTTCAGCTTCAGCATCAGTTAGCATAGGTAGCCAGCTAACACAATCTGATATACAGTACTGTACTATAATAGGTTTATAATACTTCCCATACAAATAATACATACAGGACAAACACTTAAATAGAAAAAAAACATTTTTAGTCTTACAGTACAGTGGCTTGAAAAGTTCAGTGGTACAGTACAACAGGTGTCATACAGGGGCTGGCATCCAGTGAACAGGCAAAAAGAGTACTGACTGGAGAGGGGAGAGGAGACGGGAGATGGTAGAGCTGACGGATGACCAGCAACAGGAGGTGGAGGGCAAGCTGCGATTCCACTCTCGCCTGATGTTGATGGAACGCATGTTCGCATCTTTGAAAGTTCACAACTTGAAGGTTCATATGTAGGGGACTTACTGTACCTGGCCTTTGTGGATTGTCCAGAGAGATAGGTAAGGTGCTGGAGCATGCCCATACTTCGCCAGCATTTTGATGAGAAGACAGCCTAAGTGATAAAGCAGGGTGTATGACCTCTGCAGAGCTGTTTGGTGAAGATGGGTCAGCCAGCTGGTCAACCTACATCTCATCCAAGAATGGAAAGCGTGGAGGGGAATGTCTGTGATGTCCACAGCTGGCATATATACTTTTCTCTCTGACTGTGTTGATTGAAGTCTGGAGGAAAACTGGGCTTGCAGGGCCTTACCTAGACCTGACCTTCCGAGGGTTTAGCATTTCTGGCAGCAGCGCTGACCTCTCCAAACCGCAAACCGCAGCATGGCTCAGAACTCGAGGTGTTGAATTGAGCCCAAAAGAGCCTTCGGAAGCTTTCCCACAAACCAAGATACACAAGACAGGTGTTTCTAGCCAGTGAATACCTTATGCATGTCTATGCAAAGCCGAGACTTTACCGACGCTCAGAGACACTAAGAAATCTTAAATGGAAAATGTGGACAAAGGAAGCTGGCAATTTGATTCAGAGAGAACGGGTTCCCAACTGAGTGGTTCCAAGACAACCAAGACTTAACCACAGTCAGACCGTTTGCCTAAGGACCCTCACCAGGAACCAAATCACGCATTAAAATCTGTAAGTTCCACATACCCAGTAGAGCTGCCAAGGTGTCTGAGAGCTGCTGGCCCACCTGCCTGTCAAGCCCATTGAACCATTTTCCCCTCTGCTGACAAGGGTGCTCTGGGTGCTGCTTGATTGGAAGCTAGATTACTATTTAGCAAAAGCTGTTCCATGAAGCCGATGTTCCAGGAGCCATGATTTAATTTTGCTGGGAAGTTGTGAACCTGATTTTGAAACTGTTGATATTGTTATGGAAATTATGGCTGTACTCAATTCCAATCAATCAGTTTTTTACTAATTTTTCTTTTTTAAACTAGGGCGGAGGAATTGAAAGAATGAGGGAAATTAGGCCTTTAGCAGAGAAAAAAATACAAGAGAGCATTTCAGAGAATGAATACAGTAAATTACAAAGCTTAAAGAAGAGAAATGACATTTCTCTGAAATTCTACCCATTTTCCACCTCCTTCTGCTCATCCTTGGAGGCACCTCCTCCTTTTTCCCAAAACACAGTCGCCTTAGCTTCTGGTACCTTTTGATACATCACCTCCTGATGCGGAGGTTGTAGGATGGTGAGGTCTCGCAACCCAGACTCTTGAGGACAGATAACAGCCCTTAATGGACTAAAGGTCTATCTTTCTTCTGAAGCTCTCAATGGCCTAGAATAAAGCCCTGCCAAATAAGTATGTACGCTCAGTCTTCAGTCATGCCCGACTCTTTGTGACCCCATGGACTGCAGCCCACCAGACTCGTCTGTCCATGGGATCCTCCAGGCAAGAATACTGGAATAGGTTGCCATGACCTCCTCCAGGAGATCTTTCCGACCCAGGGATCAAATCTGTGTCTCTTAGGTCTCCTGCATCGGCAGGCAGATTCTTTACCACTGAGCCGCCTGGGAAGCCTGCATGCACTAAATAAATAGAGCAGATGTTATTGAACTTCTATTTTCTGAGCAGAAAACTGAAAGAATTAACACCCATGGCTCCTATATTAATCTTTTCCAACCTGAGGAGGAATCTTTATGCGTGTGTGTATGTGTGTGTTTTAAGCGGAGGGAGAGTGACTTCTCTAACAGGGTCTAAAGAATAAAGCTGTTTTCATTTTTTAAAAAAATGAGAAAGAAGATGGAAGGAAGGAAGGAGGGAAGAAAGGGGAAAGATGGGTGGCAGAGAGCAAAACTAAGCCAAGACTACAATCACACACTGCAGAATGAACCTACCCACCGAGATTTTGCCTGCAATATTTGTTGATTGGGAAAGCATATCGAAAAATAGATATGACTCCATCTTCTGGTAGTGCGGAGTAATAGCAAGAGCAAACATCCATTTCTCTGACGTCTTTTTGTTTTGTTTCTATTTTAAGGTACTCCTCGAGGGCTGCCTCTTCTCTCGGCAGTGGTCATCAGAAGATGACTGCCTTATCAATACTTCTATTCCCTAAAGCAAAAACGGGACAAGGAGCAGCTTTCAAAGACGCTTCAGAGTCTGATGCTAAAATGCATCACTCATCTGTGTGTACAGTCCAGAAGTCATAGCTGCCTTCCTTGCACAAAAATGGGGCTTCTTTCTCAGAGCTCAGTCAGTAAAGAATCTGCCTGCAATGCAGGAGACCCGGGTTCGATCCCTGGGTCAGGCAGATCTCCTGGAGAAGGAAATGGCAACCCACTCCAGTATCTTTGCCTGGAGAATCCCTATGGACAGAGGAGCCTGGTGGGCTACAGTACATGGGGTCTCAAGAGTCGGACATGACTTAGAGACTAAACCATGAACAAAAAGAAGCAATGCCCTTGGGATTAGCTCAGAGAAATGAACACACACCATGGACCTGAACATTCTAGAAAGATACATGCTGTCAACCGGTGCTGCGTAACAACCCCGCCCCACAGCCCCAGCGTAACAGGATGGCGCCTGTTCTGCAAGTACGATGGGTCAGGGTACACAAGCACCACCCTCACCTGCTTCTCAACAATGACTAATTCTTCCCCAAGGTAAAAAAAAAAAAAAAAAAAAAGCTCACAGAACCCAGACCCACCCAGAGCACATTTCTGAGCAAGAATCCTGTGAAATGTTTGTGTGGGGGCGGGGAGAACTGAAGGACAGAGCAGTGCTGACAAGAAGATGTGGTCACGCTTTCTTTTTCCTGAGATGAAACGGAGAGTGGGGTGAGAAGCCGCTGGCTGAGTCGGAGGGCTGGCCAAGCGCCTCACTTGGGCTTCCTGCCTCTGTGTTCCCCAGCGGTGCCTGGCTTGACTACCAGGGTCTTCCCAGCTGGAGTGGGCTGGATGGAGGGTTGACCCAAAAGGCACATCATTCCTTCCCTTAATCTCCAATGAAGGTCCCCAACATCCCAGGGAAAGAGCAGCCTCTGTAGAGGTCAGATGATAGCAGTGTTGTGAGACCTGAAACAGGAGGCAGGAGTGGGGAATGAGGTACCCATCTGGGCAACAGAGCCAAGGGCATGGGTCTCTTCGTTCTGAAGCCAGGAAACCATCTCAAGTTTCATATCAAAGGACAAGCTAAAACCAAGAAGACCCACACATGACATCTTGTGGGATCAGCGATTCCTCTAGAGGGCACTGTCCCAGGCTCTCCCTGTTCCCCCATTCAGTCCCATTCTGGGGGGATTGGGAACTCAGCTGAGGATCAGTCTCAATATAATCACGATATTGGCTACAACAGTAATGATAACAATAGCACCCAATCAAAAAATGTGTCAGTCAGTCAGTTCAATGGCTCAGTCCAATTCGACTCTTTGCGACCCCACGGACTGCAGCACGCCAGGCTTCCTTGTCCACCACCAACTCCCAGAGCTTACTCAAACTCATGTCCGTCGAGTCGGTGATGCCATCCAACCATCTCATCCTCTGTCCTCCCCTTCTCCTCCCGCCTTCAATCTTTCCCAGCATCAGGGTCTTTTGTAATGAGTCAGTTCTTCTCATCAGGTGGCCAAAATACTGGAGTTTCAGCTTCAGCATCAGTCCATTCAATGAATATTCAGGACTGGACTGATCTCCTTTAGGATGGACAGGTTAGACCTCCTTGCAGTCCAAGGGACTCTCAAGAGCCTTCACCAACACCACAGTTCAAAAGCAGCAATTCTTCGGTGCTCAGCTTTCTTTATAGTCCAACTCTCACGCCCATACATGACTACTGGAAAAACCATAGCCTTGACTAGACGGACCTTTGGACCTTTGTTGGCAAAGTAATGTCTCCGCTTTTCAATATGCTGTTTAGGTTGGTTATAGCTTTTCTTCTAAGGAGCAGAAAATGGGTGGAAGATCTAAATAGAAATTTCTCCACAGAAGACGTTCAGATGCCTAAAAGAGCATGAGAAGATACTCAACAACACTAATTAGGAAAGAAATGCAAATCAAAACCACAAGGAGGCATCACCTCACACCTGTCAGAATGGCCGTTATCAAAAAAATCTACAAATGAGAAATGCTGGAGACAGTGTGGAAAAGAAGGCTATGCCCCCACCTCCTTGGTGGAGTTGGTAGCGCTGACTCCCACACTGGTGCAGCCACTATGGAGAACGATATGGAGGTTCCTTAGAAAACTAAAAATAGAGCTACCATATGATCCAGCAATCCCACTAATTCACATATATCTGGAGAAAACCATAATTCCAAAAGATATATGCACCCCAAAGTTCACTGCAGCACTATTTGCAAGGACATGGAAGCAATCTAAAGGTCCACTGACAGAGGAATGGATAAAGAAAATGTGATGCAGACGTAGAATGGAATGAAATAGTACCATTTGCAACAACATGGGTGGACCTCGAGTTTGTCATATTGAGTGAAGTCAGTCAGAGAAAGACAGGTACTATATGATATCACTTCTATGTGGAATCTAAGAAGGGGTGCACAGTTAACTTCCCTACAAGACAGAAATACAGTTACAGATGTAGAAAACAGATTGATGAGTACCAGGAGGTAAGGGGTGGAGGGATAAATGGGAGATTAGAACTGACATACGCACACTGCTACACGTGATATAGATAACTCATAAGGACCTACCATATGGCACAATACTCTACTCAATACTCCATAATGGCCTATATGGGGAAAGAATCTAGAAAAGAGTGGATACAAGTATATGCATAACTGATTCACTTTGCTGTACGCCTGAAACTAACACATCAATGTAAATCAACTATACCCCAATACAATTTAAAAAAAAATAGAAATGACCTAATTGTCCAGTTATAGAGTTGGTTAAATGAACTACTGTATAGTCACCTTCGAGAATCCAATCCTTCTCTTTACCTGAAAGACCTGAAGATTTCTTCTTTGAACTTCATTCATTTAGCTAGTTGATTGTTCACAGTGGATTGTTTCAGATAAATTTTTCCTAGTATCCTTTGACTCTATCAACTTGTAGATTAGGGTTTCCCAGGTAGCCCAGGGGTAAATAATCCACCTGCCAATGCGGGAGACACAGGTGACTCAGTTCCAATCTCTGGGTCAGGAAAATCCCCTAAAGGAGGAAATGGCAACCCATTCCAGTGTTCTTGTCTGGAGAATCCCATGGACAGAGGAGCCTGGCGGGCTACAGTCCATGAGGTCACAAAGAGTCGGACATGACTGAGCATGCACTTAGCAGCGGCGTGTAGATTATGGGACTTTTCTGGGCTTACAATTTTAAATACCAGTTCTCGTCCACTGTTTTGATTCTCTTCTCCAGTCATAGGTTTGCTGGACCACCTTTGCAAATTGTTTTGCATTTCACCCACTTTCAAAGGGAAATGCTTTGTTTCCTCATTTTAATTCATTTTTATTCTTCTTATTTTTTCTTTACTACCCCTTGTTACATTTTTTACTCTATCAGTACTTTGTAATTTAGTCTTCGTTGTCTGTGTTAGTCGCTCAGTCATGTCCCACTCTTTGCAACCCCATGGACTGTAGCCCACCAGGTTCCACTGTCCATGGGATCCTCCAGGCAAGAATACTGAAGTGGATTGCAATTTCCTTCTCCAGGGGATCTTCCTGACCCAGAGATCAAAACTGGATCTCCTGAATTGCAGACTCTTCATTACTGATATATTTTTTCTCAATTTCTCTCCCAAGTCTAAGTAGTTTCTTTGAAGGAAGGGGGTTAAGGGGAGTCTATTTCTGGTCTTAGTTTTTATATTTCTGATTTTAGGTATCATTTTATATTCCTAAATGAATTTACTTTGGTGTGTTTCTTTCCAGTTGTTTTGAGTTTTCTTCTGCTTCTTCAAATTTTCTGATAAGACTTTTCATCAGGAAAAATGCTTTCTCATTTTCAATTTTTTTATGATAATTTTATATGGATGTGATCTGATTTTCTGTATTCTTATTTCTTTCACAAACAGGATCCCTAGTTTAAGAACTCCTTGGTTCTTCCCCCTTTTGTACCGTTTCTTTTATGGGTAATTTGGGTTATGGTGGCATGGGGAAAGGAGGCTTTTTTTTCTCTGAGAGTCCTTAATCATTCCTACTTATTTCTTTCATTTTTTCATTGATTTGTCCCCAAGGGGTATCACCCCCTCTATATATATCTGTAACCTCTCCCCAGAAGTAATGCTTCTCAAATTCTGCCTTTCCGTTCCCATACACAATCAAACCCTTTCCTGTCTCCAGTGCTGTAAACGTCCAAGTTACAGTCTGTGTTTTGTACTTTCTCATTCAAAGTTGACTTTCTGTTTCCAGGGTTATGTCATTTGTGTTTTATCAGGGTTCTCTACTATCTCTCACCCTTCTCTTAAGCCTCCTCTTAAACTCACAGCCTTTCTGTTGGAATTTATCCTGTCCTCTACTTGCAGGTAAATGAAAGGTCATGGTATCTCTGTCTCCTAGTAACGTCATGATCCTGCGTAGTTCTGTTTGCTCTCCTGATTGTTTCTATGTGGTTCCCTTTGGGAAGCCTCCACTGTTCTGTAACACGCAAGTCTCCTCTGCCTGGCTTCAGAGACAGTCAGCAAAGCCACACTTCTCCCTAGCTCTAAGCCTCACTCAGTTACAGCTTTGGGGCAACAATATGTTCCAAAGCTCCAGCCATCCGTTTCTTCTTATTGTTTCCCCTCAAAGACACGAAGTTTTCAATGATTTTGTCTACTAAGAAAGAAAATCCTATTGCTTAAGTAATAATTTCTTCACTGATTCACTTATAGCCAACAATATCCTATCTGAAAGCAGTATTAGTGGAGTTGATAGAGTAACCATCAAGCAAAGAGACACTTCATGTAGCCAAAGCTAAACATTTAACAGTGAATGTTCAGTATTCATTAAAACTGTTTAACATTGAAAATCACTTCGATTGTTAGTTGTTGCCTTTATAAATGCAGTCTGTAGGTTGGGATTATTGCCCTGTCCATTAAATCTCATTTAATCAGCAAACATTTACAAGCAACTAGGGTTACAGAGAAGGAAGAACTTTATCCCAGCTGTGAAGAAAGTCTTTATGGATGGGGCTGGGGGTGGGGTGGGGACAGATAAGTTTAAATTATCATTCAGAGTTATGAGAACCTGAATACATGTTTGTTCCTGGTAGAATAGGGTCAAAGGAGAAGAAGGATCAAGTCTGCTTGGGTGAATCAGAAAAGATTTCATGAAGGGTATGTCTAATCCACATCTTAAGAGGATGAGTAAAGACATTTATAAACTCAGCTTGTTCCAGGAATCAGTGCCTCTCAAAATTGCCTTCCCAAAACAGTCAGAAACACAAGTTGGAGCCACCTCCACACCTTCTCTCCTCAAACACATAAACACACACACACACTTAAACATGGAACTCAAGAGAAAGTGAATATGTTCTGTTCTTCTTTTAAAGTCGTGTTTTTAACTATGGGAGCATATCAGAATCATCTGAAGAACTTTAAAATCTTCAAAACGCCCAAGCCAGAGGCCTCTCTGTTAACAATCTTGTATCATGCAATCACTGACATCAAGGTTTACACAACCTTGCTCTCTGATGCAGAGAGAATTAGACTAAAGGACCGCTGTCTATCACTCTAGATTTCCCCAAGGCACAGAAGACTTCTCTCTACAGAATTTAGAATTCTCCCTTTAGACTGTAAAGGTATGTCAGTCAAAATAGCTTTTGAGTATTTCTAGGGTAAGACATGGAAGGCCTCAGTTCTCAAAGAATAAATTCATGAGCTCCATGGCTGTGCGGAGTGGGGAGACAGGACTATTTCCCCAGCCCCCTGTAGGGTGAATCGAGTCAACAGTACTGTCTGAACACTCTCAGTGAAACAGCAAGTCACTTTTCCTAGTGCTTTCTTTCTTCCAGGAAAATATAAACCCATTGAGTTGGTCATGAGTTCCTTCCGCTTTGCTTGATCAACGTGAGCAGGGAATCTCCTGAGAAACCTCTCTTGGGTGCAAGGGCCAGCTGAGTCCTGTCACCCACCCCTGCCAGTGACACCTAACTGTGTCTGATGAAAAGCTCTGGAGCTTTGTGTGTCAGTCTTCCGGTTTTGCCAAACAGCTGCAGTCGGATGTTCGGCAACATGTGGGGCACATATCCCAGGAAAATGCTTTGGATTTTAAACTCAGGGGCCTGTTATTTTCAACTTCTCCAGGTCCAAACTGCCTCAGGTCAAGGTGATGGGGGTGTGGGGATAGTAAGAACGATTAGAGATGAGTTACATGTTCGGGAGAACCCCACCCCCACAAAGCCTGGACCTTTTGTCGGGGACTTGCCGGCAGCTATATTCTTTCTTTCTAACCTCTCAGGATTCTGTGAAGAAGCATAAGACATCTTTTCTCCTTTTCAGTCTCAAATCTGGCAGAGTTTACAGACTTCATGAGGGGAGAGATAAGAAAAGCTCAGGAGCCGACAACCATCCGCTAGTCGGGCACTTACTGTGAGTTGACTCCTCTTTGAACTGCTAGGGAAAAAACATGAGAAGAGTCCCTGCCTACTTTTTTTTAATAGATTGGCGCCAACTTTTTAAAATATGTATTTATTTATATTTGGCTGCACCAGTCTTGGTTGCGGCACACCGGATCTTCTGTTGTGGCATGAAGATTCTTAGTTGTGGTCTGTGGAAATCCAGTTACCTGACCAGAGATCAAAGCCAGCCTCTCTATGTTGGGAGCGTAGAGTCTTAGCAGCTGGACCACCAGGGAAGATCCCCCCAGTCCCTGACTTCTTCGAGCTTCCTCCCTAGAAGAGAGAGAGACCAGGACACAGTGGATTTTAAAGCGCTCAGCATCCTTGCAGACACCTAGGCAGGAATGCAGCTGCCCCCAAATCAAGCAGCCCAGTGACCTACCAGCCACCCTGCCTTCCTGCCCAACCTCCCCTCGAACTCTCCCACCTTTCACTCTCGGCACATTAATTTCCTACTTGTTGCTCCAAATCGCCAAGCATTTTCCCAACTCCAGGCCTTTCATTTGTTGTGGCCTCTGTAGGAAAATACATTTTCCCCAGGTTTTGCTAAGTCTGCCCCATTTTTGCCCTTCAGCTTGTTTGTCTCTTCCTTGAGGACACTTTCTCTGAAGTCTCCTCCAACTCAGAAGCTATAGGTTTTACTTTTACCGTTTTAATTCCTCTTTAAAACTTTTAATGTGGTGAAAAAAAACCAAAAGGGCTGGACTTCTAACTGAAATATTTTGGTGATTCGTGTGTAACTCCTCCTTTCTCCCTTTCTCAGGCTCCTGGCAATCAACATTCCATTCTTGCATGCTATGAACTGGGCTATTTTAGATCCTTCAAATGGATACAAGCATACACTGGTTGTTTTTCTGTGCCTGGTTTATTTTGTTTGGCGTATCCTCAAGATTCATCTGTGTTGTCACATACTGCAAAATTCCCTTCTTTTTAAGGGCCGAGCAGTATTCCATTGTATGTACAGATCGTGTTCTTTATCTGTTCATCTGTTGATGAACATTTAAGTTGTGTCCACATTACAGCTATTGCAAACAATTTTTCTATGAATATTTTGTTGTTCGGTCACTAAGTCAAGACCAGCTGTTCGCAATCCCATGGATTGTATCACACCTGTCTTCCCCAACCTTCACTTTCTCCCAGAGCTGGCTCAAACTCATGTCCATTGACTCAACGATGCCATCCAACTATCTCATCCTCTGCCCTTTTCTCCTCCTACTCTCAATCTTTCCCCTCATCACAGTCTTTTCCAATGAGTCAGCTCTTTGTACCAGGTGACCAAAGTATTGGAGTTTCAGCTTTAGCATCAGTCCTTCCAATGACTAGTCAGGATTGATTTCCTTTAGGATTGGCTGGTTTGATCTCTTTGAACTCCAAGGGTCTCAAAGAGTCCTCTCCAGCACCACAGTTCAAAAGCATCAGTTCTTCGGTGCTCAGCCTTCTTTATAGTCCAACTCTCACATCCATCCATGACCACTGGAAACACCATAGCTTTGCCTATAAGGACCAATGAACACAGGAGTGCTAAAAAAAGAGAGGACTGGACTCTAGTTAAAGGATAAAATGAGACAGATTTACTCCTATGGCTGCTGTAAGGGAGTCTCCAGCATAGACTGAGCTCCGCTGCAACTAAGGCAAAGGTGGCTGAGGATTTCAAAGGGAGACAGAAAGGGAATACAAGAAGGGTATTAAGGGAGCTTAAAGGGAGACAACAGAGAAATGGAAAATTGCAGGAGGGGAGTAAGTGGAGAAGTATTGAAACTGGCTTGGCAACGTGGCACATTCTGCCCTACGGCAATATTGTGTTTTCTTGAGTAAAGACTCAGCCCAGAGGTCACCTGTAAGGACACCGCCTACTGCAGTTAGAAACCAGATAAACGTGTGGTCAGATCTCCTAGCACAGTGTTCAGTTGAGTCCTTTGTACCATATGGGAATTCATAGTTTTCAACTATACTTAAGGTGTTTTGCTTTTTTACTTTATCAATATCTAGAGTTAATTGGGGCCTATAACTTCTTCCCAAATAGGATGAAATCTAACCAAATTTTAAATTCTCATATTTCTTTGGTCTGCTTTCAGTTACCAAATCTGAGATTTATTTATCATATATTTTAATAACCAAAACACTTTTATTCTTTGAAATACATTTTATTGTTTTTTGTTTTCTCTTTTCTTTTTTTACCCCATATCTTCTTCCTAGATTTATTTTGGTTTGTTTCACCAAGTGCAATTTCTAGCAATTGTTTCAGTCAAATTTAAGGGATGGCAAAACATCCCAGTCACTAAATGTGCTTATTTTATTCTCTCATTTTTGAATTGAACAATATTTTAGCTGTGTATAGAATGCTGATTAAACAGTTATTATTTTCCTCTCCCATTCAATGATATGGATGAGAAGACTTTTGCTAATATGATTCTTATTCTTCTGTAGAGAAGCTTTTCTCCCCCCTTGTCCAAAACGTTTCTGGACTTCCTTTTTTTTGGTGGCCCATTTATTCTACAATATTTCTGGATGTGGTCATTTTGTATGCCTCCTGCCCTATACCCAGTAGTCCTTTTTAATTTAACTCATGTGTTCCTGAAATAGAATATGTTCATTATTTGTTGACTCCTTCTATCTATCCTCTGCGTTCTTTTCTTCCAGAACCCCTCTTAGAACTTCCTATTTCCAATCGTTCTTTAATGTATTCATTTTTGCTATTTAACTTTGCCTTTTGAGAACCTTTGTCAGCAACAACAATTTTCCAACTATGAGTTCTCTCCTCAGTTCTGTACAGCTTCCTATTCAGTACATCTACTAATTTCTCCTTTTATTTCAACAACTTTCTATAGCCAAAGTCTCCAGTCAAGTCTCTTTGTTTGAATTCAGTGTCCTTACTCATCTCTCTGCATTTGCTACATTAATTTGATTTCCTTAGTTCTCACAACTAGTGTTGGTTGAGTTTGCTGACTTGACTGTTAGACTGACTTTCTTAAATGTTGCCTAAGTCTTGGTTTTCTGCTTGTCTTTGTATCTTTGACCAGTTGTCTGTTTGAGAGCTGGATTATACTACCTGTTACCAGTGATGAGAAACTAACAGTGGAGGTACTATCAGCTAGGAGGTCACTAGCTAGTCTTCTAGTCATTTTTGTTGTTTAGTCGGTAAGTTGTGTCCAACGCTTTGAGACCCTGGTGGCTGCAGCACGCCAGGCTCCTCTGTCCTCCACTCTCTCCCGGAGTTTGCTCAAATTCTTGTCCAGTGAGTCAATAATGCTATCTAACCATCTCATTCTCTACTGCCCTCTTCTCCTTTTGCTTTCAATCTTTCCCAGCATCAAAGTCTTTTCCAATGAGTTGACTGTCCTAGAGATGCCTTATTTCCCTTGAGTATCACCAGCCACCCAGGGGGCTTTTGTGCCTCTCAGGTCCAATGCCTCCACTTATTGTTCCAGCCTAGGGACAGACACTCCTGTTCCCACCTCATGAGTATAGTGTGATGGTAGTGGGGAGCGGAGGGACGAAGCCATCTGGACTCTCCTACTAGGGCACTGTAGAAGCCACTTTGACTGCTAAGAGCTCCTTAGAGCTCTCTCATGCTCTAGTATCCAATCCTCAGCATTTAGACAGAGTATCTGAAACCACTCCCTGCTGGGAACAAGCTCCCCAGGGTGGGGTTAGGGCCACAGCCTCATCAATTATTCATACCCCATCTGCCTCCAGCCTTTCAGAAATTCCTTATAATTTCTGGTCTAAGGAGAATAATCCCTTTTGTCTTATAGCACAGTTATAGACAATTTTCTCCTATATATTTAGAGGAGGAAAAGGACATTATAGCATACACTCAGTTTATCATCTTAATAGCATCTTCTGGGTTTAATTTGCAAATTTGCTTTTGATTAATAGCTGTACAAGAACTATACGCATAAGGGTATATATCCAATTTATTTGTACACATTTAAATAATATTGCAATTAAAATAATTGAACAACACAAGGAAATCACTATGCATTAAAATATTCTTGGAAATGATGTCTATATATTATTCCTGTTGGAGAAATATTGTCTGGGTTCTTATACGAGAACTTACTTCACCTAGAGTTGATTGAAAAATTGCAGAGAGAAACACTAAAAATAATACTTCCCCTGCCTCAGCCGTAAAGCCTTAACAACAGAAGCAACGCAAGGGCCAGTGTCCTTTGTAATGACCCCTGCCTTCAGGCTGAAGCAATATATTTTGGTCCTGCCAATCTGCTGGCCGAGCAGAACAGGCAGAAGGAAGGGAAAGAAAGCTGGCAAGTAAATGATAGGGCTTATGTAATATTTTCAGTGTGCCAACTAACATTCAGACATATTGCATTGACTTGTCCTGACAATAACCTAGATGCCTCGATGTCAAAGGCTTGGGTATTAACCTCCATTTTACAAATGAGAAAAACAGAGGCTCAGTGAAGTCAAGTGACCTGCTTGAGGTCCCCAGCTACCCCTGACTAGGAAACCAAAGTCCTTTACAAGGTATATCAGTCAGTATCCCAGCAGGACACAGAAGACACGCTGAACTTAGGAAAGTTCAAGGAGGGTTTAAGTAAAGGGACTGGACTTCCCAGGTGGTGCTAGTGGTAAAGAATCCACTTGCTAATGAAGGAGAGTTAAGAGACGCGGTTTTGATACCTGGGTCACGAAGATCCCCGGGAGGAGGGCACAGCAACCCACCCTAGTATTCTTTCCTGGAGAATCCCATAAACAGAGGAACCTGGTGGGCTACAGTCCATAGGGTCACAAAGGGTCAGACATGACTGTAGTAACTTAGTGTGCACACACAGTAAAGGGATTACTTAAATGGTATGATGGAGAAGGAAATGGCAACCCACTCCAGTATTCTTGACTGGAAAACTCCATGGGCAGAGGAGCCTGGCATGTTACCATCCATGCGGCTGCAAAGAGTCAGACATGATTGAGCACAACATATGCAAATGGTGTGGCAGAGAGTAGAGAAATGAGCAATGCAGGCTCCCGAGCCAGTGAGAGGAAAGCGGTCCCCACTGCTAGGCTCAATGCAAAAAGGACGGGAGGTGATTACTGCATGGATTCCTAAACTTTTGTCAGTCTGGGGGACCCAGAAGACCCCAACTCACGAATAATGCTTTTAAATGAATTTGATAAAATACTTAGAATTGCCAAAGAAACCAATTCTAAAATGATGCATAAAATAGTCAAATAAAATATGTCTGTGATGAGTGAATGAAAGTCACTCAGTTGTGTCCAACTCTTTGCAGTCCATGGAATTCTCCAGGCCAGAATACTAGAGTGGGTAGCCAATCCCTTCTCCAGGGAATCCTCCCAACTCAGGGATCACATCTTCTGCACTGCAGGCAGATTCTTTACCTTCTGAGCCACTAAAGAAGCCCCAAAATAAAGACAGGTTGTATTAAACCAAAATTCTTCTAAATAAATAAATAGAGGTATGTTTTTATTTTCTCCATTAGAGTTTACAGACCTTCCGAACTCGATCCACAGGCCCCAGCCTAACAGCCCTTTGGCTACCGGAACCCAGAAGGAGCAAACCATGCAGAGGCCACGTTGGAAAGAGCAGTGGCCTTTGGCAGAGGGGCCCCATCCATACAACCAGCCCAGGGAAAGGCCTCCAGGAGGGAACTGGATAACACCTACCCCAGTGTCCTTCACGTCTTCTCTCTGATCACATGCGAACTCTCCACTTTGGTGTAGTTCTTATAGGATGCCTTGCCAAGGCAGAGAGCAGGGTGAAGAAGGCTGGAGAGGGAACCTAGGGGCAACTCTTCAAAATTCTGCAGATATGCCTATTTTTGCACTCCACTTAGATGCAACCTACCTCTTTGCTCCAAAGTGGCAACTGGCTTAGTTTAGTTCTAGAAAGCACTCAACTGCTTCCAACTTCAAGAGACACCCCCCCACCCACAACCCAGGAAAATTTTGCCTAACCACCATTCATATCCTATTATGCTTTCTCATTGAATAAGCTCATTCCCATTCCATCAAAATATCAATAAGTGTATCATTTATATAAATATTTGTTTAGTGTTTTGGATCAAGGGGAATTTTATTTGGTGGCTTGTAACAAAGTGGCTCAGATGGTAAAAAATCTGCCTGCAATGCAGGAGACATGGGTCCAATCCCTGGGTTGGGAAGACCCCTGGAGAAGGGAAAGGCTACCCATTCTAGTACTGGAGAATTCCATGGACTGTATAGTCCATGGGGTCACAGAGAGTCAGACTTGACTGAGCTATTTCCACGTTCTACAAAAATCCAAAGCCGAAAACAAAGGTTTCAACATAAATACATTACCATGTGTAAAACAGATTGCTAGTGGCACGTCGCTGTATAACACAGGGCGCTCAGCTGGGTGCTCTGTGATGACCTAGAAGGGTGGAATGTGAGGGGAGTGGGAGGGAAGCTCAAGAAGGAAGGGACATACATACACTTATAGCTGATAATGCTGTTGTACAGCGGAAACCAACACAACACTCTAAAGCAATTATCTTCCAATTAAAAAATTTTAAAAGATAAAAAACATATTGAGAGCTTTGCTTTTACTACAGAACAAGAAGTCCCAAAGTAGGCAGGATAGGAATAACTGCGTGGTGCCTTGTGATCGTGCTGTGGCTTCACAGGCACAGGGAACAGTGTCTGCAAAATTGTGGAGGTTTGAGGACCTCGTCTTTGCAAGCTATCAAAACAGGGAATCGTTACGCTGAGAAGATAAAATGTGGTGAGAGATGAAAGGCGGGGAGGGACGGGGAGCAGGTTCTGAGTGTCTGCAGTGGGTTGGGTCGGCCTCAAAGAGAGTGATTCATGTGGGAAACTGGGCCACAGCAGCTTCTGACGAAGGCGAGGATTAATGGCGATCTGTGTGTTACTGTTCTTATTAAAAAAAAATTTAATAGTATGACTGTCTTCCTGAGGTCTGATGCCTCTTCCCAATTTGATCTCTCATTTAATTACCTACAGAGAACACGAGCACCGACATGATTGTTGCCTCCACCTAGTTTGTGACTCATGATGGGAGTTTCGGAGTAACAACAGGTCCTTGTCACCCCGAAACCTCATTTAAGATCAGGCTTTGGGAAAGACAGGCTGAAAACAGTCGGTGCCACCAACACGTTTGTTAACTACACCTTCTCTCCTGTTTGTCTTGTTTTCTCTGTTTCTTCTTTCCCTGTTTTATCTTTCCTTCACTTTTATTCCAGCTCAGGTTAGTCATGTAAATGAAAACTATGCCACATGGCAAAGATTTGACCAACTCCTCAGCAGACAGTCAGCCAGCCCAGCAGATGGAGAAGAGAGAATCCAGCAGAGGGTCACCTGCCCCTCATCCCTACTGGATGGCTTGACCTCCCTCAGCCCACTTGCACCTCAGTGGGCATGAAATAGAGCAGGACTGTATGGTCCTTCCCCCCATGTCCTCTGCCTGCCTTTGCTTTGTGGGAAACTTTAGTCGAAGAATAAGTTTAATCAGAGAAAGGAGAACATGCAGAAACAAAGGAAAGTCATCAAAGGAGACCAGAGAGTCATGATGTAGTCATTAAGCATAGTTGTTTCATTCTTCTCAATGGCTGTCAATAATATTGTGAGCCATCTTCTAGATACTGAAAACACCCACCAGGGGGAAGAAGTTAACTGCATGATGGCCAGGTTGTAGTCATGACATAAACTGCTACAATCCTGAGAACTGGCCTCAAGGAAATGGAAACAAGCCAGCCCTGGAACTGAAGATTAACTGTACCTAAACCACTAAGATGACACTGGTCAGACCATCAGTGATCCATTTGAAGATGGCTGTCAGAGCTGACTGTGCTGTTTCATCATGTAACACCCTTCCCTGTTCTAGAAAACTCTTATTCTCTGCTTGTCATGGGAGATGTCTGCCCCCCCCCCACCCCAGCAAGCCCCATCCTCCAGTTGTCGGCATCTGAAATAAAGATGCCTCCACCAACCTGTTTATTGGTTTTTGCGCAGCAAGCAGCCAGACTCCACATCTTTCTGTAACAGGCTCACGTGAATAGTTCTAACCAATGGAAGGTAGGGGAAGCAATGTTTTACCTCCAGTCAGAAGCGCTTAAAGTGCATGGGCCCTCTCTACCCTCTTGCTTCTCCTTCGTCACTTGGCAGGATTCAGAGGAGAACCCCAAGAGTCTCAGAGAAGACAAAGACATCGGTAAAGAGAGGACACTGATTCCACAGTGGCTGTGTGCAGCAGAGAACACCCAACCTTGCTGCTGCTGCTGCTGAGTCGCTTCAGTCGTGTCCAACTCTGCAACCCCATAGACGGCAGCCCACCAGGCTCCCCCGTCCCTGGGATTCTCCAGGCAAGAACACTGGAGTGGGGTGCCATTTCTTCCTCCAATGCATGAAAGTGAAAAGTGAAAGTGAAGTCGCTCAGTCGTGTCCGACTCCTAGCGACCCCATGGACTGCAGCCTGCCAGGCTCCTCCGTCCATGGGATTTGCCAGGCAAGAGTACTGGAGTAGGTTGCCATTGCCGTCTCCAGGGGATCTTCCTGACCCAGGGATCGAACCCAGGTCTCTCGCATTGCAGGCACACACTTTACCATCTGAGCCACCAGGGAAGTATATATATATATATATATATATAATTAATATATATATATATATAAATCCCAATCTCCCAGTTCATCCCACTTCCCCTTCTCCCTTGGTGTCCACTTTTGTTCTCTAGGTCTGTGACCCTATTTCTGCTTTGCAAATAAGTTCATCTGTGCCTTTTCTAGATTCCACGTGTAAGCAATATTATATGATATTGAAAATAAGCAGCAGGCCGTTCCCTCAGAGTTTGATGGCTATGGGGCCAGCTTATCAAACCCCTCAAGCTCAGACCACCACAGACAGTTTTCATTTGTAAGAGCTGGCCTCCTGGGATTAAGGTAGACAGAGAAGATCCGAGATTGTTGGGGGGGTGGGGGAAGGAGGAGGGAAGACAGAACATCTGAGTCTGTCCATCCTGGCCAGGTCTCAGACTCTGAACAAGGTTGAAGATAAGATGATCTGATGAGCTTTTTGATTCTATTCCATCTAGGCCTTTCTCAGTGGAAGAATGGCAACAGACTTTGCTCCTAGTACTACGGATACATGGAAATAAAATGGTTGTCTTCGGATGTCATGGGGCCAAGAAGGACGCACTGGGAATATAGTGTGCCTTGAAACCAGGTCACCTAGAAAAAAATCCTGCAAAGTGAAAGCTTAAATGAAAGTGGCAATTTAGGTACTTTGCACCACCTGACTTATTGGTTCTTGTTCTACCTGAAATCTAGGAAAGTTCCTTTCTGGGTCCACATCTCTTTAAAGCTTGTTTGAGCATTTCTTTTTATTATTTTTAAATATAGAGCATACATGGATTTCAAGCTTTAAGTGTCCTTTTCATCACTGTTGGTAGAAATAAAAAAGCCATCCAGCTGTTCAGGCTGTTTGTACCAAGCTGGATCTCTTCTGAACACTATGATTCTGATCCTGCAAGACTGTGCAGATGGACAGAAGGGCCAAGCAGAAAGGATACAGTGATAACTCTGAATTTTTTTTTTTTTTTAAGATTAACTAGTTTAGGGTCAGATTTGTTTTGGTTGAGAAAATACTACCCTTTGTCCCCTGTAGAGATTTTCATCCTGAAAGTCCATTGTTTCATTTGTTTGTTTGTTTAGTTTTGGGGGTGGAGTTTGGCTCCAACAAACATGGCATGTGAGATCTTAGTTCCCCTACCAGGGATTCAACCCATGCCCCCAGCATTAGAAGGGCAGAGTCCTAACCACTGGACTGCCAGGAAAATCCCCAACAAGTCCACTGTTGCAGGGAAGAGTCACTGACACAACATCATGCTTATTGTAGAGAAGAGAGGGGAAAAGAAAAGAGCTGCAGGCATTTAGCATGTTCTATCTACCACATGCTCTTTATTATATAATCATCAAGAAAATCCAGTGATATAGGAATCCTTTCTTGTAGCTTCTACAGAATAGGAAACCAAAGTTTAATTTAAGGGACTTACCCAAGGTCATATAGCTGTGAAGGACAGAAAAAAATAAAGTTTATTCTGACTTGAGAATTCACAGCAATAAGTTACTACCAGGGCTTCCCTGCTGGCTCAGTTCTAAAGAATACACACACCAGTGCAGGAGATGTGGGTTCAAGCCTTGAGTCAGGAAGATCCCTTGGAAAAGGAAGTGGCAACTCACGTCAATATTCTTGCCTAAGAAATCCCATAGACGGGTGATCCTGGTAGGTTATAGTCCATGGGGTCCCAAAGAGTCAAACATGACTTAGTGACTAAACAGTGACAAAGTTGATATCACCAAATATGCAATCCAGTCACTGAGTTTTCAAGAAATGGCCCAAGATGATAAAACAGGCCATGTACACATAAATAATGCAGTCAGTCTCACCCATAAATACTGAATAAAACTAACGTGAAGTAACAATCAAGTGAGAGTATTTTGAGAATGTGTCCAGGAGGTGATGAGATTTGAGGAGATTTGAGCCTGCCCATTTATGGATATTATTAATTTGTAAACACATTAAATGTGAATATTGCAATATAGGATATTACAGTATTTTGCTGTGAAAAGTATGTCATGTTCTTTGCTTTATTTATTTTTATTGAGGTATAGTTGATTTACAATCTTGTGTTAATTTCTGTTGTATAGCAAAGTGATTCAGTTATACATATATATATTCCTATATTTTTTCCCACCATACACCATAGTTTATTTCAGAATACTTAACATAGTGTCCTGTGCAATGCTCTTTTCTTAATGAATTTATTTCAAAAATAAATTGAGCTCATTGCTCATTGCCTTTAGGCCTGAATAATCCTAATTAAACATGATTCTTGACAGATTTATACACAGAGCTGATGCTTCTTGAATTCATTTGTATATGAATTCACCAAACACTTACTGAATACCTCCTAGGTTTTAAGGTCGAGATGCTAAAGCTTTGTTTTCAAGATACAGTCTCACAGTCAGAAGATAAATAAATATACAGTCATAAAATAACTAGCAAGTTTTATGCTAGGGATTACGTATGAGATACAGGAATCCAGACAGGCGGTTCCCATGTCATTAGGGAGAGGTTTCATAGAAATAGTGATGTCAGGAAAGTCTCTGAAGGGTAAGGAGGAAATAGCTAGGTGGACAAACTAGATGGGTTATCGCAGGTCAGGGCAAAAGTGTGTTGAAAAGCTCAGAGAAGTGACAGATTGTGCAGAGTCTTGACCAGTTTATTGGAGAGTGGCAGAAGGTGAAGCTGGACAAGCAAACTGGAGGTAGACCAGAAGGATGAACTCTGAATGCCATGGGTCTACTAGACGTGCTAAAATTGCCCTTTGTCTCCTTACTTTTAGAGAAAGCCATTCATGGGATTGCACATTTACGTTCATGCTTTGCCTTCTCTTTCAAAGTGCTTTCTTTCTCCTCATCCCACCACCATCTGGACTCCTTCTGACGTGTGTCTTCACCAGAGAACCAGACCTTCCCTTGCTCAGCTGTCTGCAGTGTGGTTTTACAAGTGAGAGTCTCTGGTCCCTCTCTCAGAACAGACACAAACTCTGATGGCTGGTTATACTTCCTTCCTCCTAAATCTTTCATATTAAAGACAGTTCATCAAGCTCTAAAAGAATTCCAGCATTTACCAAGTACTTGGTGACTTCTGAGGGTTGAAAGATGCTATATGTGAGATACAGCTGCAGAAGGCTAAGAGGCCTTGAAAACAACATCGTTCATGAAACAAATTAGAAAACCTGGGTCATTGCCACCTTTCATGGTCCTGTAAGAAGACAAGAATTAAGGCAGGACATCCTGTCAAGGTCATTTCAGATGCTATTATTCTTGTGAAATAATAATGATAATAAAAATAGCACTTTTTTTCATGACTTACACATTTTCAGAGCTCATTCATCTGTGATCTTCTCTGAGCAGCTGATGGGGAAGGTGAACTTGGAGGACCAAAAATGCTCCCAACCAGACCTCATGGTTAAATGATATTTTAAGTGGGAGATGTGATATATGGAACAATTTTTAATCCACCATTCTGGATTTGATACCAAAAGATGGTTTCATGGGCAGCAAAGTTGGTCTCCATGTTTCTAAACTTGAAATTTAGGTATATTCCAAGAATATCCTATTATTCCTATATAATCTATTATTTTTATTTGCTTATAAAATATTTAAAGCTATTTAAATTTTCATCTTTTTTTTCTACTATGGAAAAAATTTTTTTAAAACTTGTCATTTCCCCCAACATACTGTAAATTTTTTTTCATTTGTACTAAATTTACCCTTTTATACTTGCAAACAGTAGTCCATAGTTATTAATGATTGCAATTTCACTACTAACAAAGAGAATGTGTTTCAGAGCCATACTCACTTGAGATAAATATAATAACTAGAGACAGAAATGATCTAGGAGACTTGGAGGGACTTTCCAGAAAACCATGGATAGGACCAAGAACTAGAAATCTTGCAAAGTGTGTAAACTTTGGGGAGAGGGAAAAAGGCAGGACTTGGGTAAATGTATCCTTTCCCCAAGTGTATTCTGTGGAACCCATTCTGGTTCAGGTTTTATGGTCAAATAAATTGGATATAGCCCTTAATATATCATATTAGACTAGCAAAGGCTCTAAGAAGTCCTGCAGTAGAATACTTTCCAAATTTTACTTAATCCAGTTTTTCAAACTCTTTGACCACAGATATTAAGGTTTTTCCAGATAGTTTTGCCCAAGGGTTCCACAAAACACACTTTGAGAAATGTTGCTTTGAAGCTGGGGAAAGCATGGGAGAGCCTGACCTATACTTTGGGAGAAAAGGTGATCCACCAGCACTCCCAGCAAAAGCAAAAGATTATTTTACAGTATTTTTCTTAGACGGCTTTTAGAAACACGCACGGTAAGGTAGCTAGGGAGAAGAGTTCTGATGTCCACAACTCACTTTGAAATGTATCCAAAATAAACTGAATTAATGGTTGCACAGAGGGATAGACAGATATGTGGTAGAGTAAGTTCAGTTCAGTTCAGTCGCTCAGTCGTGTCCCACTCTGTGCGACCCCATGAATCGCAGCACGCCAGGCCTCCCTGTCCATCACCAACTCCCGGAGGTCACTCAGACTCACATCCATCGAGTCCATGATGCCATCCAGCCATCTCATCCTCGGTCGTCCCCTTTTCCTCCTGCCCCCAATCCCTCCCAGCATCAGAGTCTTTTCCAATGAGTCAACTTTTTGCATGAGGTGGCCAAAGTACTGGAGTTTCAGCTTGAGCATCATTCCTTCAAAAAAACACCCAGGACCAATCTCCTTTAGGATGGACTGGTTGGATCTCCTTGCAGTCCAAGTGATTCTCAAGAGTCTTCTCCAACACCACACTTCAAAAGCATCAATTCTTCGGTGCTCAGCTTTCTTCACAGTTCAACTCTCACATCCATACATGACCACTGGAAAAACCATAGCCTTGACTAGACAGACCTTTGTTGACAAAGTAATGTCTTTGCTTTTTAATATGCTGTCTAAGTTGGTCATAACTTTCTTTCCAAGGAGTAAGTGTCTTTTAATTTCATGGCTGCAGTCACCATCTGCAGTGATTTTGGAGCCCCCCAAAATAAAGTCTGACACTGTTTCCCATGAAGTGATGGGACCAGATGCCATGATCTTTGTTTTCTGAATGTTGAGCTTTAAACCAACTTTTTCACTCTCCTCTTTCACTTTCACCAAGAGGCTTTTGAGTTCCTCTTCACTTTCTGCCATAAGGGTGGTGTCATATGCATATCTGAGATTATTGAGATTTCTCCTGGCAATTTTGATTCCAGTTTGTGCTTCTTCCAGCCCAGCATTTCTCATGGTGTGCTCTGCATAGAAGTTAAATAAGCAGGGTGACAATATATAGCCTTGACGTACTCCTTTTCTTATTTGGAACCAGTCTGTTTTTCCATGTCCAGTTCTAGCTGTTGCTTCCTGACCTGCATATAGGTTTCTCAAGAGGCAGGTCAGGTGGTCTGGCATTCCCATCTCTTGAAGAATTTTTCACAGTTTATTGTGATCCACACAGTCAAAGGATTTGTCATAGTCAATAAAGCAGAAATAGATGTTTTTCTGAAACTCTCTTGCTTTTTCGATGATCCAGCAGATGTTGGCAATTTGATCTCTGGTTCCTTTGCCTTTTCTAAAACCAGCTTGAACATCGGAAGTTCACGGTTCATGTATTGCTGAAGCCTGGCTTGGAAAATTTTGAGCATTCGTTTACTAGCATGTGAGATGAGTGCAATTGTGTGGTAGTTTGAGCATTCTTTGGCATTGCCTTTCTTTGGGATTGGAATGAAAACTGACTTTTCCCAGTCCTGTGGCCACTGCTGAGTTTTCCAAATGTGCTGGCATATTGAGTGCAGCACTTTCACAGCATCATCTTTCAGGATTTGAAATAGCTCAGCTGGAATTCCATCACCTCCAATAGCTTTGTTTGTAAAATGTTAATTGTAGAATATAGGTGATATGTATACAGCAGGTATTCACTATAATTTTAAAACTTTTCTTGATGTCTTGTTTTAAATTTAGATAAAATGTTGGGAAGAGAGAGAATACACACATGATCAACACTTGCATGAAGTACAGCTCAAAAGGAGGTTGTCTGCTTTCTGTAACAGTTCCCATCTGTTGACCACGTACCAAGTATTACGCTGCATACCTGACAAGCGCATGTTATCTCATTTAATGTTCATACCAAATGAAAGGGAAGTTTGGGGATCCCCATTTTTTTTAATGATGAGACAAGATTTAGCAAAGCTAAATGTCAGGACAGAATTCACCTTTGTTAAACCATGTTTTTTTTAAGCCGTGTGCAAAAGGTGCCCTAATTATGATTCTCATTTTCCCATTGCATTCTCCACTCAGGAAAATATGGCAATGCCTAGGGGAATTTTCCTCCTCCCTCCAGCCACTAATCTTTCCATAGTCTTCAGCTATACTTTATAGTTGAGTTATTTTATAGTTAAGTTGTAAGGAGAAGCAGAAAAGTAGAAGCGAATTATCTACCCCAGGAAAAGCCAAGGTTAACTCTAGGACAGGGAGAGAGGGGCAAAAAGAAAGAGGGAGAAGAAGGAAAAGATAATTTGGAAGACACGGATTGTGCTGGAGCAGATGGAAATGAACTCTCCAGACAGTTTTAGGAACAAGAGGAATGGAAGGAAATAATTTACAATACTGTGGTCACATATAGATGAGATTTCTTTAATATTTTTTGAGAGATGCAGTGTAGATTGAGGTTAGCTTGGTGCCTTTGTTTTCTGGACTGTCTTTCTCAGAATGTGACATTTCTTTGCCTTATCTTTTCAGAACTATGTGTAAGAAGCAGATTTCTGTTGCTAAGAAGAAGGCATTCAGTGATGGCATCTGTGATCACGTGACTTCAGCACCGGCCGGGACGATGGGAGGGATGTGTGCTGGGAAGGTACAGACGATGATGGGGACAGATAACCTCCTCTTCTTAATACAATCTGGGAGCTTGAGGTAGCCAGCCACACCAATCCTCACCACCATTACACCAGCCAAAGTGGTCTTAACTGCAGAGAGCTTTGGGTAACTGTCCATGGGATTCCTCAAGTCAGCATAAACGGCAACCCACTGAAGTACTGCTGGAAGTATGTCATCAAGATCTTTAGGTCTGGAGACGACAGGTCTGTCCTTAACCATTTAGAAAGACCAGGCCTGGGTTTGGTGTCTGACTGCTTCTGGCCTGCAGCTCCAAAAGATAACAGAGCCTTTAGCCCAGTTGATGGTTTTAGGCCTTAAGCCAGGAATTTAGAATGATGTACTGAATACAGTTGGACCTCTGAATCCAAGGGTTCTGCACTCCCCCCCACCCTGCTTCAACCAAAAATCAAAAGATCAAAAATAACTGGAAAAACAAAAACTAAAGTTCCAAAGACTTGTATTTACTACATACCCACTGGCAGCTACTTACATACCATTCGCATTATATTTACAACTTATTTGCATAGCATTTACATTGTATTAGGTATTGTAAGTATTTTGAGTAACCGAGAGGTGATTTAAAGTATACTATACGGGAGGCTGCCCATCTATCATAGGCAAATACTACAGTATTTTATATAATGCACTTAAGCATCCTTGGATTTTGGTATGTGGGAGGGATGACTGGTATTAATCCTCCCTGATAGCTCAGTTCGTAAAGAATCTGCCTGCAATGCAGGAGACCTGGGTTCGATTCCTGGGTTGGGAAGATCCTCTAGGGAAGGAAATGGCAACCCACTCCAGTATTCTTGCCTGGAAAATCCCACGGAAAGAAGAGCCTAGCAGGCTACAGTCCATGGGGTCACAAGAGTCAGGCAGGACTTAGCTACTAAAAAGAAAGAGAGGTACTTAGGGAGGGCTTCCTTGTCTTTAGGCTATGCATTTCCAGCAGAAGCAATCAACCACTCATACATTCTTAGAATTTCTTCTTCCAGGTTCTCTGGCACCTTCTACCAGCTCCACACCTTGCCTTCACTGAGCATTTTATTATTACTGACCATGCCTGAAAATTGGATCCATGGTTTTGCCACCCCCTGGCATATTGCCAGAGTTCCATCCCTCATCTGGAGCTGGATTTTCCCTTTCTGTGGCCCCATCTTGGCCAAATAGTCCCAGTCTTACCATGCAGAGGTCAAGAGCAGAGCTGGCAGCAGAAGCTGCCTTCGGAGCTCTTAAGAAGACCTCTCTCCACTGTTCCCTGCTGCTCCCAGGGACACAGGTCACTCAGCAGAGTCAGCCTCTCTCCATTTTCCACTCGGTCTCATCTTGTTCTTGGTCTTTTCCCAAGACTCCCATGTGATGTGGTGAGCACCTGGGCCCTTTGGGAGGATAAGTTTACAGGTACTGGAAGGCCACGCACAGGAGTTATTCTCGTTATGTGGGGGCTGTCCTTAAACCTTATTTTGATTCCTCCATGCGTCAATGAATTAGTGAGCTATGTCTCAGTGTGTCTCCAGAATGAAACCTGGAAATAAGGAAATCTAAGAAAAGGACCACTTGGATCTCCTCTGGATAGGCGCCTGATGGATTGGCAGCCCCAGGCCCACCCTTTGGGATCTGCCTCTGGGTCCATGGTGAGGCCACACTTTCACCAGCGAGAGGATGAACACAGCGGCATCCTCTAAGAGACCTTTACAGTGTGACCCAAGACTCCTAAGTTGAATGACTTTGGCTCATGGACTCCCCATCTGCCTGATCAGAGCTGTGTAAGCCTGCACTGCAGACCTAGAATCTTCCTAGCCAGCCCTCCGTCCTTCCCTTCTCCTCCCTAGGGGCAAGTCTGCATCTCTGTTTTAAGGTTCTCTGCCTGCTTCTGCTCCTCCTGTTTTCCCAAAACAGGCATTTCTTCCCCAAAATTTCTTGTGCGTTTGAACCTATCTGGACACTTCCTTGGCTAGAAAGATCTGAACTCTGTAGTCATCCCAGATAGACGGAGGGAGGGGGCAGAGACAGGGGAGGAAGGAAAGCTGATGGAGGGTGTTGCCATGGTGACCACAGTGGTCCACCAGATGCTCAGCCCTGCCTGGTGCCTTCTGAGAAATCGTGCCACTCAGCTCAGAATTCTATCACCTGTTTCTCCTTCCCCTGCCTGAGTGTTACTTAGGTTATTAACTGTTTTGCAAGTAGTACATCCTGAAGACTGCACTGCCTCTCCAGATGGCTAGATGGGGCCAAGCAGTCCATTCCAGAGCCCAAGCTCTTTATCACTAAGCTATGCCCCTCCAATGTATTGCAACATTTAAAAGCTTGACTTTGAAACCAACCTGATGTCCAAGGGTTACTTTTATTTGGTCACAAATTAGAAACAGTTTGGCAGTGAATACCTTTCTTACTTCAATATCTCATATTGGCAGGGTGGAAAATCCAGCTAGCAACTGTTATAAGACCATGACTGCTTGCTAGCTGTGTGACCTTGGGAAGATGACTTAACCCCTCTGAGCTTCCATTTCTTCATAAATCAAAAGCAGATAATCCATCTTCTGACTCCACAGAGCCATTTCAAGGATATGCCTGAGGTGGCGCAGTTGGTAAAGAATCTGCCTGCCAGTGCAGGAGACACAGAAGACTCAGGTTCAAATCCTGGGTGGGGAAGATCCCTTGGAGGAAATGGCAACCCACTCCAGTATTCTTGCCCGGGGGCAGGCTACAGCCCACAGGGTTGTAAAGAGTCAACATGACTGAGCACGCACATTATGTATCTGAAGGAACTTCGTAAACTCTATAGTGCTATCCAAGAAACGGATTATGCTCCTGGAATAATCTTGACCTTTCTTCCTACTTCCCTGCTCTCTGCTGTTTCTAAAACAAATGCATACTTTGTCTTGTCTCTCCTTCCCTGCACCCACCCCCACTGTGTTCTAGGCGCTTCCTCTGATTACAAAACTGGTTTCACAATCTCACCAGGACAGGTTGTTTCATTCTATTCCAACCTAGTGTAGATAACACAGATTTAAGGGTTTGTAATCCATCCTTCATTGATCAATGTTCTTGGCTGTTACACGCTTGCCTGAACTCCATCCCATTCAGTCATAGCGTCAAAGGCTTAAGAACAATGAGTGGTTTCATCTCTCTCTCATATGAGCTGGGAAGCTTTCTCTTAACCCTCTCCTCCTAAAGTGATCCCTAGGTTTTATTGGGCTTTTCACCTCTCCGAGACTCTCATGAGGGCTAAGGCTCCTCTCCTCAGGAAGAAATAAAAATAAAAGCACACAAGCCTGTGTATACACACATACGTACATAAGCACACAGATATACACACATTCATAAACCAGGTACAATTCTGGGGTGATTCACAGATCCTCATAAACCCCGGGACTGTGGGTGCAGGTCTGAGGTGAAACATGGATCTCTGATATCAGATAAATCAGGTTTTAAATGCTGATTGTCAAATATTTTAACAATGATCCTGGCTCACAGGAAATGTTCAACAAGTGACAGCTGTATCATTAAAATAACATAGCATCTCCAGAGACATTATTCAGTCCCAGGAAATGATCAAGAAAAAACCTGGACAGCTTAAAACAGAAATTTCCGTTTCCTAGAGAAGAGAGGTTTCCATTCAACCATGGAGGAGCCTAGGGCAGGTTCTCCCCCTGCTGGCCCCTGGTCAACCTGCATCCATGGGTTTGATTGCACTGGGTGTGGGCGTGGTCCTTGGGAAGGCAATGGGAACCGAGGTGGGAGATGAGGAATTAGAGGGCCCGTAGCCTACTTCCCTGGAGCCAGGGAACATACTGGAAAAGCTAAAGACAGGGACGTGTGTCTCTCCCTTTGTTTCTCTCCATTTTCCTTTTTTAAGCCCTAATTATCATATTTCCTGAGCACATTCTTTCTGGGTATCTGCTGTGGGGAGACGGCATAATCCCACATGAATAAGATACAGCCCTACTCACAGACCCTGCCTAAGGTCTCACTCTTAGGAAGCTTGCCTTCCTTCCTGACTTAGAGTTTCAGTTGAAAGCAGAGAGCACAGATCCACACTGGATGGTGTAATGATTCAAAGCAGGGGCTTTGAACTCTGACTCACAGCCCTGCCCTTGCTCACGGAGTGATGGGTTCACTGGGCCTCTCTGAGCCTCAGTTTCCTCATCTATAAAACAGGGTTAATAACAGCCTCCCCTCTCCCTCCAGCATGGTTAAGCAAATTTGTAAACAGTATTATGGATGCACCACAGAGAGTTTAGCAATAAAAGGAATTTAAGTAGTAGGTATTTGTGCTTCCCTGGTGTCTCAGACGGTAAAGAATCCACCTGCAATGCAGGAGACTTGGGTTTAATTCCTGGGTTGGGAAGTGATTAGCATTATTTTTATTCTAATATAGAAATCAATAATCAGTAAAAACCCTTTTTATTTTTAAAATTCCACAGTAATACTTGATCGTTACATAAGGTCAAACCACTTGGAAATTGCTAGCATTCAACCAGTGTTGACCTACAAAGCTAACACATTTCCCTATGGTGGTGGTTTAGTCGCTAAGTCATGTCTGACTCTCGCGAACCCCATGGACTGTAGCCTGGTTCCTCTGTCTATGGGATTTTCCAGGCCAGAATACTGGAGTGAGTTGCCTTTCCCTTCTCCAGGGGGATCTTTCCGACCCAGGGATGGAACCCAGGTCCCCCACATTGCAGGCAGATTTTTTATCAGCTGAGCTACCAGGGAAGCCCTAGGAGTGAAGTCTTGATCCAATCAGGTCGTTGCTTTTTTAGCTTAATCTGGCAAGTGAAGGAGGGGTCAAATTTTCCCAGAGGGTAGCAGCAGGGCTATGAGTGGAGCACACGGACATTGAAGTCATCACTAACATCCACTCTGCTTGAGAGCGCTATCCTGTTTTCTGTAGGACTCCTCCAGCGGCAATAGCCAGCCTGTCTGCCGCCCCCACCAACGCCCCCTCCCCCCGCCCCCAGCCCAGGGGCAGAGTGCTGCTTCAACAGGTACACTTGGCTTTGGCGAGTGAGCGATGTGGCCTTGGCAAGCTGTTTCATCGGCTCCTGGAGATGAGATGAACTGTTACTTTTGACCTTATAATTTCCCAATCTCTCTGGGTAATCAGGATTTGGGCTAGAGCACAATTGCTTACTGGAGTAAAACTGTGGTAGAGTTAAACCCGCTGCCTCTCTTTATTGTTCCAAGCATTTTGCCAACATCAACAACTCCTTGCTATTTTTGGAACTGGAATGTTGCTATCAGGGTATGCACAGCCTAGAAGGGCTTAGCCATGTGTACCAGAAGTTTCTTAAACGCACAGAAGTTCCTGTTCAGGGCGTAGACGGAACTGTGTCCAGAAGGGTCTGCTTCTCAGTCTCCTGGCCTTGGGGCTGATGAAATTCCCATCAGTGTGGACGCAGCTGAACGACGGTGCCGTCACTTACTATAGACGCTCACTTTGTTCCCACTACTCCAGTGAAAGAGTGAACGTGGGGGTGTAAGACTGCAGGGCTAGGGGACAAGGGCCCTGGGCCCTAACTCTGTTAGCTGAGTCTGTGACTCAGAGCAAGTTACCCATTCTCTCTGATCTGTAGTTCCCCAAGAGAAAGAGCAATGGGTTTGAATCAGGCGATCGCTAAATTTCTTTCTGTTGTTGTCTTCAAGCTCTCTATACCTAACAGAAATCCTTTCTCCTCCTTCTCTGAGTCTATGCATTAGAAAGTAGCAAGATTCAAGTGTCTAAGGGGGAACTAGAAATTATGAGAATTTGCGTTGTTCATTAAACACACGATAAAGAGAATAAAGAGGCAACATAGATTATAGTTCATGTATCAGACAAAGGATGTATACCCAACATATATAAGAAAGAAAGAAAAGTGAAGTCGCCCAGTCGTGTCTGACTCTTTGTGACCTCATGGACGGTAGCCTAATAGGCTCCTCCATCCATGGGATTTTCCAGGCAAGAATACTGGAGTGGGTTGCCATTGCCTTTTCCAGGAGATCTTCCCAACCCAGGGATCGAACTCGGGTCTCCCGCATTGTAGGCAGACACTTTACCGTCTAAGCCACCAGGGAAGACCCAACATATATAAAGAACACCAATACATCAACGGGCAAAAGGGCAGATCATTCCTACCCCCCAAAAGGATTAAGTATTTCAACCAAAAAGGATGTAGATATAGTCCATAAATTTGATAAAGAGGTACTCAATTTTATTGGTTATCAAGGAAATACAAATTAAAACGACAGAGATACACACATAAAAAGAGCTAGCATTAAAGAGATTGATGAGGCCAAGAATTAAAGAAAGTGTGGGGAAATCAGGATTCGATATACTCCAGGTGGGAGTATAAAATGATACAAGCATTTTGGAAAATGGTTTGGAATTATCTATGAAGCTAAACAAGTTTATTATTTATAACCCAGTAAATTCACTTGTTGGGCTTCCCTGTCAACTCATTCTGTAAAGAATCTGCCTGCAATGCAGGAGACCACCTGCAGTGCAAGAGCCCTGGGTTTGCTCCCTGAGGTGGGAAGACCCCCTGGAGAAGGAAATGGCAGCCCACTCCAGTACTCTTGCCTGGGAAATCCCATGGACAAGAGGAGTCTGATGGGCTACCGTCCATGGGGTCACAAGAGTCGGACACTACTTAGTGACTAAGCCACCACCAATTTCATGTCATAGGTATACACTCAACAGAAATTCATACACATATCTCTCAAAAGACTTATGCTAGAGGTCAGCACTATTACCAGGTAGCTAAAAATCGGGAACCTACCAAACTTCCATCAGTCGAAGAATGAATAGATAAATGTGGTATGTGTTTACAGTGGGATCCTGAGCAGTAATGAGGATGACCAACATACGTCTAAACAACAACATGGAAGAGTTTCATAATATAATGAAGAGTATAAGAAAAGAGACACAAAAGAGAGCATGCTATTTTATGTACATGTGCGTAGTCACTTAGTCGTGTCCGACTCTTTGCGACCCCATGGACTATAGCCTGCCAGGCTTCTCAGTCCATGGAATTCTCCAGGCAAGAGTACTGGAGTGGAGAGCCATTCTCCAGGGGATCTTCCCAATCCAGGGACCGAACCCGGTCTCCTGCATTACAGGCAGATGCATTACCATCTGAGCCACCAGTGAAAGCCTCCCATTTTATATACACAAAGTTCACTAATAGGTAAAACTGCCTCTGCTGTTAGAAGTCAGGATAGTAGTTTCCCTTGGAAGAAGGTGATGACTGAACACGAGAACATGAAGAGGCTTCTGAGATGTTGGAAAGAGTCTGTTTCTTAATCTGGATATTAATTACAGAAATTTGTTCACTTTGTAAAATTTATTGAACTGTGTAGTTATTTGCATTGTGATTTTGGACGTGTGTATGATACACCAATTTAAAAGGTTTTTTAACAAAAAAAAGTTGCATATATTCTTTCCCTAATTCCATCAGAAGCCTTTTAAAACTATACTAGCTTCTGTTGATCACCCTCTCTGTCTCATACAACCCAGCAGTTGACAACGTGCTATTTTTTCACAGTTTTCTAATTATTTTATTTTCTTTAATATTGCAATGTCAACTGCATTGTGAATTCTAATACGTGGAAGCTGTGTTTTTTAGCTCTATACTCAGGCACAAAGTAAAAATGTCAAATCTGCCAACCTGTTCTTCAGATCCCATATTTGGTGGACCAATATTCCCTTGCCATACTATAGTCCTCCTGGCTTGTTCTATCAGTTAAGTTCAGTTCAACTGTTCAGTTGTGTCCAACTCTTTGTGACCCCATGAATCGCAGCACACCAGGCCTCTCTGTCCATCACCAACTCCCGGAGTTCACCCAAGCTCATGTCCATCGAGTCCGTGATGCTATCCAGCCATTTCATCCTCTGTCGTCCCCTTCTCTCCTGCCCCCAATCCCTCCCAGCATCAGCGTCTTTGCCAATGAGTCAACTCTTCACATGAGGTGGCTAAAGAATTGGAGTTTCAGCTTCAGCATCAGTCCTTCCAATGAACACCCAGGACTGATCTCCTTTAGGATGGACTGGTTGGATCTCCTTGCAGTCCAAGGGACTCTCAAGAGTCTTCTCCAACACCACAGGTCAAAATCATCAATACTTTGGCACTCAGCTTTCTTCACAGTCCAACTGTCACATCCATACATGACCACTGGAAAAACCATAGCCTTTACTAGAAGGACCTTTGTTGGCAAAGTAATGTCTCTGCTTTTTAATATGCTGTCTAGGTTGGTCACAACTTTCCCTTCAAGGAGTAAGGGTCTTTTAATTTCATGGCTGCAATCATCATCTGCAGTGATTTTGGAGCCCCAAAGAATAAAGTCTGGCGCTATTCCCATTGTTTCCTCATCTATTTGCCATGAAGTGATGGGACCAGATCCCATGATCTTCATTTTCTGAATGTTGAGCTTTAAGCCAACTTTTTCAGTCTCCTCTTTCACTTTCATCAAGAGAATTTTTAGTTCCTCTTCACTTGCTGCCATAAGGGTGGTGTCATCTGCATATCTGAGGTTATTTATATTTCTCCTGGCAATCTTGATTCCAGCTTGTGCTTCTTCCAGTCCAGCATTTCTCATGATGTACTCTGCATATAAGTTAAAAAAGCGGGGTGACAATACACAGCCTTGACATACTCCTTTTCCTGGGTGACAATACACAGCCTTGACATACTCCTTTTCCGATTTGGAACCAGTCTGTCGTTCCATGTCCAGTTCTAACTGTTGCTTCCTGACCTGGATACAGATTTCTCAAGAGGCAGGTCAGGTGGTCTGGTATTCCCATCTCTTTCAGAATTTTCCACAGTTTCTTGTGGTCCATACAGTCAAAGGCATTGGCATAGTCAATAAAGCAGAAATAGATGTTATTCTGGAACTCTTGCTTTTTCCATGATCCAGCGGATGTTGGCAATTTGATCTCTGGTTCCTCTGCCTTTTCTAAAACCAGCTTGAACATCTGGAAGTTCATGGCTCACATATTGCTGAAGCCTGGCCTGGAGAATTTTGAGCATTACTTTACTAGCATGTGAGATGAGTGCTCTTTCTATGCTTATCCCACTTGTTTGTAAACCTCTCAGTTCACCTTACCCTTGAACTTCCATTCTATAGCGTCTTCAGGAAAGCCTGCACTTTTATCTGGATCATGCTGGCTTCACTGTTCAATTCTGTACAAATTCAGTGGTTGATCCATGTTGGATACCCTCTGAAGCCCCAGAAATGTGTGTGTGTGTGTGTTCAGTTGTGTCCAACTCTTTGCAACCCCATGGACTGTACTCCACTAGGCTCTTGGGTCCATGGAATTTTCCAGGCAAGAACACTGATCTGGAGCCAAGGGACCAAACCTGCCTTTCTACTGCCTCCTGCATTGGCAGGCAGATTCTTGAACACTAGCGCCACCTGGGGAAGTCCCTCAAGAAGTTATGAAATTGAGTCCCCAGCCCCAGGAGCTCCCTGGATGGCCATGTGAGACAGACTCAGAAATAGAAAATGTCTCATTGATTCATTCACTACATGGAAACAAAAAGAGATATCCAACTCAGCCATGGGTAGCTCAGAGAAGTCTTCCAGGGCAGAGAGTTTTCCTAGCATCCAGTCCTGAAGGGTGAGTTGAATTTGACCAGGAGAAGAAAGAAGATAATCTTTTCAAGCAGCGGAAACAGTGAGTGCAAAATCAGAGAATCACAAAAGAGCAGAGGACTCCTGTGTATGAATGTGCGTGTGTGTGTGTGTTTAAGGGGTGAGGGACAGAGTCATAATAACCAGTTGGGTACTTCTAGATTTTAAGCAGAGGATGGGAAGGAAAAATTGAGCAGGGACCGTATTTGAACCTAATGATGTGAATAGGGGCTAAATGAGGGGCCCTGAATGTCAAGCTGAGTAGCTTGGAGTCAAGAATGGAACATAGTACAGGGGTTGGCAAACTATAGCTGGGAAGCAAATATAACCCTCTGCTTGCTTTGTCAACAAAGTTTTATTGGAACATAGCCACAACTACTGATTTATTGTCTGTGACTCTTGTTGCATGACAGTGGCGGAGTTAAGGTGTTGCTATAGAGACTGCACATCCAGGCCTTGATGACCCTCAAAGTAGAAGATGATGAACCACTGAGGTGTTTTAAGCAGGGGCCTTAACGTGTGTGTGTCACCCTGACCCAGCCTTGGTCCATGCTATGGAATGGAGGTGATGTATTTTGCTTATGCCACAGAAGTATCATGGAGGGCCATCTCAAGTTGAGTACCATACTTTTGAGCCCAGGACCACACTGAGTTCATCTCCACACATACAGAGATTGACTGATATATGGTACATGATTAAGGAAGCAGCTAGACCCCAAGAGACTCAACAGGGTTTGAACTGAGGTGGAATCCAGCAATCTTGGGCTACTCTCCTCCAACACATGGGTTTAGGTTTAGGGAGCTGTATGAAATGCAGTCTTTTCCTCTTTTGAATTTGGAAGCCAGTTGATAGAAAATCCTAGAAAAAGAGAAGGGGACGACAGAGGATGTGACCATTGGATGGCATCACCGACTCAATGGACATGAGTTTGAACAAGCTCCAGGAGATAGTGAAGGACAGGGAAGCCTGGCGTGCTGCAGTCCATGGGGTCACAGAGTCAAACATGACTTAGCGAGTGAACAAGAAAAGTGAATAGAAATAAAAATATGATCATTATTGCTCATGCTTCACCCAGAATTAGACAAACTCAGAAACAATGGCTGAGCTGACTCATCTCAGGACTCTCCCTGCGAAGACTAGCTCCTGAATGGGCTCTTGTGCAAAGTAACAGGGGCAGAGAGAGGCAGCCTGGGCTCCTTCTCCTGCAGTGCTGATCAGATGGGTGGTGGCTCTGACTCTGGACAGGGAGTGGGGTGAGAGAGGCAGTAGGGTCACCATGGTGGAGCTCCTCCTCTGTCTTCCTATGAAGGCAGAGGACAAAACCATGCCATCCCCAACACTGTTGTCATTTTCACTGAAGAACTACATCTTTCAGTGACAATCTCATGTGGGATGGTCCCTTTTGGGCCATCAGGCCAGACTCTACATCTATGGAGAGTGGTTTCCCTTTTACAGAACTGAGGTCCTCGCTGTTTGTCATCTGGGAAGCTGATGATGTCAAGAAGAGAACCAAGGTTGTCCAGGCACAATTCTCAGGCTAGGCAAGGATGAGCTTAGCTCAGAGCCTTAAGTGTGAAGATGCCTGGAGCATTTGTGGTGATAGGAAGTTCGCTGCAGGGCAAGGCTTGTGGAGAATGGGCCCCCAGAGGACCCTGATGTTAGGAAAGATTGAAGGCAAAAAGAGAAGGGGGCAGCGGAAGTTGAGTTGGTTAGATAGCATCACTGACTCAATGGATATGAATGTGAGCAAACTCCGGGAGATAGTGAAGGATATGGAAGCCTGCTGTGGGGTCACAAAGAGTCAGACACAACTTAGCGACTGAACAACAATAAACGTCTGTGAGTATCGTCATCATCATCATCACCATCATCACATCACCATCATTTTCTTCTTCATTGTTATTGTTATTCTCCACCTTCTTTAGGTATATCACATTTTTGCCCCAGTGCATGTCCCTAACTTTCTTATCAGAGCCTTAAAAATCAAGAGTTGTGTTTTGGAGATGGGGGAGTTTGAGATGGGGAAGTCAAATGGTTTTTTCCCTCTGAACCCGTGGGTTATTCCACCCTGAACAGTTCTGCTGTTTGTGTGTGTGCACGTGCCCCCTCCTCATTTAATTTTTAAAATTCCATTTTAACTCAATCGCTCAACAAACATCTCTGGAGAGCTTCTATTGGTGCATCCTTGTCAGAACACAGGTCTCCCACGTCGCTACCAATTTTAAAGATAAAATAATCTTTCTGGACTGCCTATCTTCCTCCAACCACTGCCCATTTATCTGGTCATCTTTACAGCAAAACTTCCCCAAAGAGTTATCTTTAGTTGGTGAATCTTCTTGCCATCATGTCTTTTCAGCACATTCCCACAAGACTTCCTTCCCCATCATCACTTGGACTGCCTTTTGGAAAGCCAGCAGTGACCTCTGTATTGCTAAGCTCACTGGTCACTTCTCTTTGTGCTACTTGGTCCTGAAGCATCATCCAGGCAAGTTGATCCTCCCTTGTCATATAACATCGGCTTCTACTGGGGTCCACGATCTCACCTTCTCCAGATCTTCCTACCATCTAACTAGCTGTACCTTTTCAGAGTTCTTCCCAATGGTTTGAAGTGCTCCAAGGCACTTCCAAAGCCTTCTCAATCTACGCTCTCCTTCTAGGATCTCACCCAGCCCGATGGCTTTAAACCCAACATACGCAACTTTGAATTCCAAATTCTGTCTCAAGATTTAGTTTCTCTTCTTGATAGCTCTACATTAATTCCTATCAAATGCCATCTCTTCTTGAATCTATTTTGTTCTTAGTATGCCAAAGGGAAAATTTAACCACATCACACCCTTATTTGAAATATATCAAAGGTCTTCAAGATCTGGCCCCTGCCTCATTCCCCAAGCATCATCCTTCAACAGAGTCTGATGTTTCTAACCTTAATACTCACCTTATACCCTGTGACTAATGTAGTTTCTCCATAAATTGATGCTTCTTTCTATGCTGAGGGAACTATTAGGAGAGCGGTTGTATCCTTTCCTCCCCAGGAAAAATGAATTGAGTCTTCTAATTGGAGAGGTTAGAAGGGAAAATTGGCCGTATGGAGTAGTTCAGATCTTCTTTGTTTCCTTGTAAGAGTGAGGGATCTGCAATGAGTTTTGCTCTTCTGTGCCAAAAATGCTCCTGTGACTAGAGGGATCAGTGTTTCCAATTCTGGGAAAAGGGTGAGGGGTGTTCGATGGATACCAGTCTCTGATTGTCAATATCAGCATTATCAGTTTAGCCTTTCTTAAGTGTTATACTGGTTCCTGTCTAATGACCCTTTTATGATTATTTCTTTTTTTATACCATTCTTTTTTAAAAGTTTTAATTGGAGGATAGTTGTTTTACAACACCGTGTTGGTTTCTGCCATATATCAACATGATACAATTATTTTTTAATTTGGTTGAGAGTTCAGCAGGGGGACATGGAGACTACTGCATATGCGCTCAAAGACCACAACACTTCACAGTCTTCAGTATTATTAGCCCATCCACTAGGTTCCCAATAAAGGCTGGTTAACCTCAAAGGAAATGAAGTCTGATACAGGTGTGAATCAAGGTCATGCTTTGGTAACTAATTTGTTAATTTACCATGAAATTCACACACTTGTTTATTTCTTGCATACCACACATCCAGTAGAGCTTGGTGGGGGAGACTGTGTTCCCCAGACACTCTCAGGAGTCTGATCTCATGGAATCACCACCGTGTTATGAAGACACTGTCTTAGCTGGGTAACTTCAGGGTCCTCTCAGCAGTAAAGGAGACTTTGGGAGCTTATGCCATCCTTTACTGCTACCAACTGGAAATGACATTTTCATTCACAGCCATTTGAACCAAACCACTAATATGGCTCTCTTTTAGCTATAAGGAAGCCTGGGAAATGTCACAGGGCACAAGGGCTACTCAGTAAGCCCTTCTGCCTCTGCCTCAGGGCCCTTGAACATCATAACACGCAATATTTGGAGACATGGAACTCTTTGTGATAAGGGATACATGGGCTAGCTTGATTCTGGTCATCACTTCACAATATATGTGTATGTCAAGTCATCACACTGTACACTTAAGAAATCACACGTACAACTTAAATGTATATAATTTTTATGTGTCAATCATATCTCCAAGTTGGAAATATAAAAGAAAAATGATCAAAAGTAGTAAGGTTAATTACCCAAAAATAAAATAAGGTTTATTTTTATTTCAATGAAAATAGCAGTTAACTAAAAACAATGACGTGGAGAAGGCAATGGCACCCCACTCCAGTGTTCTTGCCTGGAGAATCCCAGGGATGGGGGAACCTGGTGGGCTGCTGTCTATGGGGTTGCACAGAGTTGGACATGACTGAAGCGACTTAGCAGCAGCAGCAGCAAAAACAATGATGAGGCAAAAATAAAAATTCTAGCGCTGGTGTTAGGCAAGACACTTATCAGTGTGTGTGCCTTAGCAGCCCTGTCATGTCCAACTCTTTGCCACTCTGTGGACTGTAGCCCACCAGGCTCCTCTGTCCATAGGATTTCCCAGGCAAGAATACTGGAGTGGGTTGCTATTTCCTTCTCCAGGGGATCTTCCCGACCCAAGGATGGAACCCATGTCTCCTGCATTGCAGGCAGGTAAGTCTCTGCAAGATAAGTCTCTCATTAGAAGAAAAAGTAACACTCCCGGGAGGTAAAGCATCTTTCCTAGTACAAGTGCAAACTCAGGTTCATTGCTCATTCAGGGAGAGAGACACGGAACTCTGGACTGGAACTCACGGCAGACGGAGTGCACGCTGCTAGAAGTGAGGCAGGTAGGGGTAGAGATTAGAGTTACTGTGCAGTGGAAAGGTGAGAGGAACCAGGGGCACCTCGACCTGGTTCTCCAACTGAACATTCAGTTTCATTATTTATCCAATGAAGACAGTACTTTCTGCTTCATAGGATGTTGTGAAGATGAAGTCAGAGAAAATAGAGAGAGTGCCAAGCACAGTACCTGGCTTTTGTTTAGTGTTCAAGAAATACCACTTTCCGGCACCAAGCTGACTTCAAGATCATACAATCCCTTTGATTTCCACCATATACAACACTTATCTAAAGATACGGGAGTTTTCCTCAGAACAAAGGAAGCTCTGTTTTCAAGGGCTTACAAGGACTCTCATATTACGCGAGACCATCTTATGACTGCATTTGGAACAAAGCAGAACTCTTTGTCAAGATACATTAGCCTGAAATGCACTCAATTAACACTGATTTTGAAAGTGATGGAGGTCACCTGAGAGCATTACATTTTTGAAAGGAGGAAAAGGAATTTGACGAAGATTTAGTCATTCTTTCTGGGGAGGGGGTGTGATTTTCCAGATTGTAGCACAGGTTATCACTTTAAACAAACCATTTGAAAGTGACTTTAAAAGCAAATTTAAATGAAAAGAAAATAAAAACCGACACATGCTGTAACATGGATGAACTTCGAGAACATGACAGAAGTCAAAGAAGCTAATCACAGAAACATATTGAATAATTATATTTATACGAAGTATCCAGAATCAGTCCTGAATATTCACTGGAAGAGCTGATGCTGAAGCTCCAATACTTTGGCCACCAGATGTGAATAACTGACTTATTGGAATAGGGAAAGATTATTGCTTTCCCTTATTGCTTTCACTTATTGCTGGAAAAGACCCTGATGCTGGGAAAGATTAAAGGCAGGAGGAGAAGGGGACAGCAGAGAATGAGATGGTTGGATGGCATCACCAACTCGATGCACCTGAGTTTGAGCAAGCTCCGGGAGCTGGTGATAGATGGGGAAGCCTATTGTGCTGCAGTCCATGGGGTTGCAAAGAGTCGGACACGACTGAGTGACCTAACTGAACTGATCCAGGATAAAGTCCATGGAGATAGAAAATAGATTGGTGCTTTCCTGGGCTGTGGAGGTGAGGTTGGGAAGAATTGTGAAGTGATTGATAATGGATACAGAGCTTCCGTTTGCATGAAAAAAGAGAATTGGGCCATAAAAGAAGGCTGAGCACTGAAGTACTGATGCTTTCGAACTGTGGTGCCGCAGAGTCCCTTGGTGCAAAGAGATCAAACCAGCCAATCCTAAAAGAAAGCAATCCTGAATATTCATTTGAAGGACTGATGCTGAAGTTGAAGCTCCAATATTTGGCCACCTGATGCAAAGAGCCAACTCACTGGAAAAGACCCTGATGCTCGAAAGATTGAGGGCAGGAGGAAAAGGAGGCAACAGAGGATGAGGTGGTTGGAGAGAATCACTGACTCAGTGCACACGAGTTTGAGCAAACTCTGGGAGATAGCGGAGGACAGGAAGGCCTGGTGTTCCACAGTTCGTAGGATCACAAAAAGTCAGACACAACTTAGAAACTGAACAACAATGGTTTCACAACTCTTCCAATATACTCAGACCATTGAATTTTGCACTTTAAGTGGATGAATTGTATGGTTTGTGAATTATGACTCCATTAAAGTTATTATAAAAACAACCTAGTAAGTGGTTACCCCATAAATATTACGCATGAAGAATGAGAGAAACCCAGCGCAAATGGATACTAATTGCTTGGAATAAAATTTACAGTAACAGCATCATGGCTCCAAAAAGCTTTGAGTCCCAAATAACTTGGGTGGGAATGGAATTGATGTGCTCTGCAAATCCCTCTTAGAGAACTCACAAAGTGGGTCTAGAGATGGTCAAGAAGTTATACCACAGATGCATAGGGAGAACTGAATAAAACTGCTTCATGAAAGACGAGAGGAGAGAAAAACGTTTAACTAATGTATCATTTTATGTACTGTTGTTCATATCATGCTATAGTATTTATAATTCATGTGCTTTATAAATAAATGCAGTAACTAAATGAAAAATGGTGTAAGTAAAGTATCCCTAATATTTATTTAATCCAATTGGTCACACAGTTGAAGGAATCTTTATATTAGAAAAACAGAGTTTCAACTGAGAATAGTGTCATTTAGTGCCCAGATGTTCCATAGAACAAGAGACCTAATTCTAGGGGAATTGGAGAATCCTCTACTGGAGAATCCTCCCTTCTTATTGGCCACTCTGTTCTATACATCATGAGATGTAGGCCACGTCCAGGTTCAAACCTAATTAGAGGGAACATTTCTTGAAAGCATAGACTGCCTCGACTTAGTCTAGACTGCCTAGACTAAGCTCAGTTCAGTTCAGTTCAGTTGCTCAGTCATATCCAACTCTTTGTGACCCCATGGATCACAGCATGTCACTCCCTGTCCATCACAAACTCCTGGAGTTCACCCAAACTCATGTCCATTGAGTTGGTGATGCCATCCAGCCATCTCAGTCTCTGTCCTCCCCTTCTCTTCCTACACCCAATCCCTCCCAGCATCAGGGTCTTTTCCAATGAGTCAACTCTTCGCATCAGGTGGCCAAAGTATTGGAGTTTCAGTTTCAGCATCAGTCCTTTCAATGAACACCCAGGACTGATCTCCTTTAGGATGGACTGGTTGGATCTCCTTGCAGTCCAAGGGACTCTCAAGAGTCTTCTCCAACACTACAGTTCAAAATCATCAATTCTTTGGGGTTCATCTTTCTTCACAGTCCAACTCTCACATCCATACATGACCACTGATGCAAAACCATAGCCTTTACTAGATGGACATCTGTTGGCAAAGCAGCATGCTTTTTAATATGCTGTCTAGGTTGGTCATAACTTTCCTTCCAAGGAGTAAGCATCTTTTAATTTCATGCAATCACCATCTGCAGTGATTTTGGAGCCCTAAAAACTAAAGTCTGACACTGCTTCCACTGTTTCCCCATCTATTTCCCATGAAGTGATGGGTCTGGATGCCATGATCTTTGTTTTCTGAATATTGAGCTTTAAGCCAACTTTTTCACTTTCCTCTTTCACTTTCATCAAGAGGCTTTTGAGTTCCTCATCACTTTCTGCCATAAGGGTGGTGTCATCTGCATATCTGAGGTTATTGATATTTCTCCCAGCAATCTTGATTCCAGCTTGTGCTTCCTCCAGCCCAGCATTTCTCATGATGTACGCTGCATATAAGTTAAATAAGCAGGGTGACAATATACAGCCTTGACGTACTCCTTTTCCCATTTGGAAGCAGTCTGTTGTTCATTCGATGTCCAGGTCTAACTATTGCTTCCTGACCTGCATACAGATTTCTCAAGAGGCAGGTCAGGTGGTCTGGTATTCCCATCTCTTTCAGAATTTTCCACAGTTTCTTGTGATCCACACAGTCAAAGGCTTTGGCATAGTCAATAAAGCAGAAATAGATGTTTTTCTGGAACTCTCTTGCTTTTTCCCTGATCCAGCGGATGTTGGCAATTTGATCTCTGGTTCCTCTGCCTTTTCTAAAACCAGCTTGTTAGGCACTATTAAAAACCAGTTGTTCAAAGAGTAATGCACCCGTGAATTTTGCTTTTAAAGTATTAAAACCCCTTCACAGAAATGGTCTGGACCTAACAGAAGCCGAAGATATTAAGAAGAGGTGGGAAGAATACACAGAAGAACCGTACAAAAAAGATCTTCATGACCCAGATGATCATGATGGTATGATCACTCACCTAGAGCCAGACATCCTGGAAGGTGAAGTCAAGTGGGCCTTAGAAAGCATCACTATGAACAAAGCTAGTGGAGGTAATGGAATTCCAGTGGAGCTATTTCAAATCCTGAAAGATGATGCTATGAAAGTGCTGCACTCAATATACCAGCAAATTTGAAGAACTCATCAGTGGCCACAGGACTGAAAAAGGTCAGTTTTCATTCCAATCCCAAAGAAAGGCAATGCCAAAGAATACTGAAACTACCACACAATTGTACTCATCTCACATGCTAGGAAAGTAATGCTCAAAATTCTCCAAGCCAGGCTTCAGCAATACATGAACTGTGAACTTCCAGATGTTCAAGCTGGATTGAGAAAAAGCAGAGGGACCAGAGATCAAATTGCCAACATCTGTTGGATCATCAAAAAAGCAAGAGAGTTCCAGAAAAACATCCACTTCTGCTGTATTGACTATGCCAAAGCCTTTGACTGTGTGGATCTCAAGAAACTGTGGAAAATTCTGAGAGAGATGGGAATACCAGACCACCTGACCTGCCTCTTGAGAAATCTGTATGCAGGTCAGGAAGCAACAGCTAGAACTAGACATGGAACAATAGACTGGTTACAAATCGGAAAAGGAATACGTCAAGTATATTGTCACCCTGCTTATTTAACTTCTATGCAGAGTACATCATGAGAAATGCCAGGCTGAATGAAGCACAAGCTGGAGTCAAGATTCCTGGGAGAAATATCAATAACCTCAGATATACAGATGGCACCACCCTTATGGCAGAAAGTGAAGAAGAACTAAAGAGCCGTTTGATGAAATTGAAAGAGGAAAGTGAAAAAGTTGGCTTAAAGCTCAACATTCAGAAAAATAAGATCATGGCATCTGGCCCCGTCACTTCATGGCAAATAGATGGGGAAACAATGGAAACAGTGACAGACTTTATTTTTTTAGGCTCCGAAATCACTGCAGATGGTGACTGCAGCCATGAAATTAAAAGATGCTTACTCCTTGGAAGGAAAGTTATGACCAACCTAGATAGCATATTAAAAACCAGAGCATTGCTTTACCAACAAATGCCCATCTAGTCAAGGTTATGGTTTTTCCAGTAGTCATGTATGGATGTGAGAGTTGAACTACAAAGAAAGCTGAGCGCTGAAGAATTGATGCTTTTGACCTGTGGTTTTGGAGAAGACTCTTGAGAGTCCCTTGGACTGGAGGGAGATCTAACCAGTCCATCCTAAAGGAAATCAGTCCTGAATAATCATTGGAAGGACTGAGGCTGAAGCTGAAACTCCAATACTTTGGCCACCTGATGCAAAGAACTGACTCATTACAAAAGACCCTAATGCTAGGAAAGATTGAAGGTAGGAGGAGAAGGGGATGGCAGAGGATGAAATGGTTGGATGGCATCATTGACTCAATGTACATGGGTTTGGGTGGACTCCAGCAGTTGGTGATGGACAGGGAGGCCTGGCATGCTGCAGTCCATGGGGTCACAAAGAGTCAGACATGACAGAGTGATTGAACTGAACTGATGCTAGAACTGTTCAAATGAAGACAGGATGACCAAACATCTGCCGGTAATTCTGTAATCCTGTGTTTTTAAACTGCAGTTGCAACTCATTAGTGAGACATGAAATCCGTTTAGTGGTTACCCAACCAGCATTAGCATTTATTGTATCGTATACATTTTATATCATGTATGATTAGAATACAATAGAAGAAATTAGAATAAGGTTGAATCGATTGGTATATATGGGAAGGGGTAAGTATTGTTTCCCGAAAAGTTTTTTCAGTAATACGTGTGTATGCACGTGTATATGAACATCCCTGGTTGCCATACAAAATTTATTTCTTTTATGATTTGCAGTTTAAGAATCTCTGAAACACAGTGGTGGAAGGAATTCCCACAGTAGGTAAGAGTTTGAATGAGATAACCCCTAAGTCCTTGGTAATGACCTAATTCTTGGGCAATAATTCTGGAGTTCTCAGCACCAAAGAAGAAAACAATGTAAGGTTCTTCTGAGACCGAGGAGATGGTGTGCCATCCCGCTTTGCTGCAACACACACATGAGAAGCAAGCCAGCAACCGTGCAGTAATTGCAAGCACATTGCCTGGCTGTGTGCATCAGCTCTGGGGGGAAGCTGCAGCAGCAAAGCCCAGCAAGTCTTCCATTATTGTTGTAGCAAGAAAGTATTATTTCAGTGGTTTAGTCACAAATCGAATGAATCTAAATGGCGGGGCCGTTTACGTTTCTAGACAGAGGAGGCTTGTAATCAATAAACTTCCTATTCAGAGTTCATCCTAGGGACCCTCATTCGTGTTAATAAAGTTCTCAGCAGCAGGTCCCTCACCGCTGATAATATTTTCAGCAACACATCAGCGCCAAGTCTGGATCTAGAGTGCGGTGCTGCAGTTGGAGACATGAGTACAATCTGACCACAGAGCCCTGGAACACCTCTTAAAAATTCCAAAACAAGCTTTTCTAAAAAGATGAATTAGAGGGTTTTTTTCCCCTTAAAGGATGATGAGCTGCCATTTGCCAAGTAGTTCTGTGAGCAGTATGTTATTATAAACGTATTTAGCTTTTGGAGAGTAAAGTAACTGAAACTAAAGCAATCTGGCTAAATCATTAAGTCTGCAACTGCGCAACTCTCAAAAACAATGGTCTAAATTAATTTAAAACTTAAAAACGGGTTAATGTTTATTGAGCATAAAGTATGTACCAGGCATTATGAGATGTGCTATGAGTTGGCTGAAAAACTCATTTATCAGACATAAACTCCTGCTGCGTCTCAAGGATATGGAATGTAATAGTGGAAGCAGACTGTTCCTGAATAACAAAAACAGAGGGTGGGCCACCGCAAGGATTAATCTTTTCTGGGTCAAAACCCTCTTTCTGATGTAATGAAAGCCATAGACACTCTCACCAGGAAAATGCCCATATTCATACCATCCACTTGTTTGTAATTTAATTCTACGTGTAGATTTAGGGTTGCAAATATTTAAGGGAAGTTTAACAAAAGTTTTATGGAAGAGTGAAAAATACATTCACAACAGAAGTTCTCTCATCTAACCTCCTCTTCACCAATTCACCAGCTTAAATACTGCTCTTCATTTCCTTTTTAAAAGATCCAACTGAGGCTGAGCTATCTATATTCCCTGCATTCCTTATCTATATATGGACAACTCTCTGCGTGTATTTTTGTTCCCATCACTTGGGGTCTTACTGACCAAGGATCCAAGGGGTTTGCTCCTGTCTTAGCTCTGGCTGTCATACAAAATATGATAGACTGAGTGGCTTAAAGAACAGAAATCTATTTTCTCAAAGTTCTGGAGATTAGAAGTTACAAGATCCAGGCAATTCAGTTTCTGGTGAGGTCCCTTCTTCTGGCTTGTAGGCAGCCACCATCTTGCTGTGTACTCTATGACCTCCTCTTTGTAGGCAAGTGGGGGCAGAGAGGGAGAGAGGAGGGGGAGAGAGAGCAAGCAAGCATTCAAGCTCTCGGTGTCTCTTCTTATGAGGACAGTAACACCATCAGATCATGTCCCCACCCTTATGATCTCGTGCATGCATGCTAAGTCACTTCAGTCCCATCCAACTCTGTGCAACCCTGTGGACTGTGCCCCACCAAGCTCCTCTGTCCTTGGGATTCTCTAGGCAAGAATACTGGAGTGGGTTTTCATGCCCTTCTCCAGGGGATCTTCCGGACCCAGGGATTGAACCCTCATCTCTCATGTCTACCTGCACTGGCAGGTGGATTCTTTACCACTAGCACCATCTGGAAAGACATTTAACCTTAATTACATTTTTTTTGCCTTTTATTTTTTAATTTTTAAAATATAGATTTATTTATTTTAATTGGAGGTTAATTACTTTACAATATTGTATTGGTTTTGCCATACATCAACATGAATCCGCCACAGGCATACATGTGTTCCCCATCCTGAACCCCCTCCCTCCTCCCTCCCTGTACCATCCCTCTGGGTCATCTCAGTGCACCAGCCCCAAGCATCCAGTATCATGCATTGAACCAAAACTTTTTTAGAGGTCCTCTCTACAAGTAGAGACATACTTTTGTTTTGTTTTCTTTTGTTTTGATATTGAGCTGCATGAGCTGTTTGGCAGCTGGTTCATTTGTAAATATTTTCTCCCTTTCTAAGGGTTGTCTTCTCATCTCATTTATGGTTTTCCTTGCTGTGCAAAAGCTTTTAAGCTTATTAGCCATCTGTATGTCTTCTTTGGAGAAATGTCTATTTAGTTCTTTGGCCTATTTTTTGATTGGGTCATTTCTTTTTCTGGAATTGAGCTGCAGGATTGCTTATATATTTTTGAGATTAGTTGTTTGTCAGTTGCTTCATTTGCTATTATTTTCGCCCATTCTGAAGGCTGTCTTTTCACCTTGCTTATAGCCAGGATATGGAAGCAACCTAGATGTCCATCAGCAGATGAATGGATAAGAAATCTGTGGTACATATACACAATGGAGTATTACTCAGCCATTAAAAAGAATACATTTGAATCAGTTCTAATGAGGTGAATGGAATTGGAGCCTATTATACAGAGTGAAGTAAGCCAGAAAGAAAAACACCAATACAGTATACTAACGCATATATATGGAATTTAGAAAGATGGTAATGATAACCCTGTATGCGAGACAGCAAAAGAGACACAGAAGGATAGAACAGTCTTTTGGAATCTGTGGGAGAGGGAGAGGGTGGGATGATTTGGGAGAATGGCATTGAAACATGTATAATATCATATATGAGACGAATCACCAGTCCAGGTTCGATGCAGGATACTGGATGCTTGGGACTGGTGCACTGAGATGACCCAGAGGGATGGTATGGGGAGGGAGGAGGGAGCGGGGTTCAGGATTGGGAACACATGTATACCCGTGGTGGATTCATGTTGATGTATGGCAAAACCAATACAATATTGTAAAGTAATTAACCTCCAATTAAAATAAATACATTTATATTTTTAAAAAAGGTTTTAAGTTTAATTAGGTCCCATTTGTTTATTTTTGCTTTCATATTAATGCTTGCATGTGGAATCTAGAAAAATGGTACTGATGAACCTATTTCCAGGGCAGGAATATGGAACAGACATGCAGACGTGGGGGCATGGAAACAGGATGAACTGGGAGATTAGGACTGACATATACACACTGCCGTGCATAAAACAGATAGACAGTGGGAACCTGCTGTATAATGCAGGGAGCTCAACTCGGTGCTCTGCGGTGACCTAGAGGGGTGGGATTGGTGGCAGGGAGGGAGAGCCAGGAGAGAAGGGATATGTGTACATGTACAGCTGATTCACTCTGTTGTACAGCAGAAACTAACACAGCGTTGTAAAGCAATTATACCCCAACAGATAATTTTTTTTAAAAAAGACACACTAGGGGTTAGGCCTTCAACACACATATTTGGTGGTTCAGGAAGGGCATGATTTGGACACAAACATTCAGCCATTAACAGCTCCCAAACCTGATTTTCACTGACAATTGTATAATTTCCTTAATATAATGTAAATCCAGGTAAAACAAGAACGAGTTCTGCAGAATAATGGCTCCCCAAAGGTGTGCTCACCTTAATCCCCATAACCTAGGAAAATGCTAGATTATAAAACAAAGGAGAGTTAAGATTGTAGATGGATTTATGAGGTTAATAATATAAGGAGACTATCTTGGATTATCCAGAGAACCTAATGAAATTGGGTCCATAGTTCATCAGGTACTCTATCAGATCTAGTCACTTAAACCTATTTCTCACTTCCACTGTATAATCATAAGGGATTTGATTTAGGTCATACCTGAATGGTCTAGTGGATGTTCCTACTTCCTTCAATTTAAGTCTGAATTTGGCAATAAGGAGTTCATGATCTAAGTCACAGTGAGCTTCCAATATTGCTTTTGCTGACTGTATAGAGCGTCTCCATCTTTGGCTGCAGAGAATACAATCAATCTGATTTCGGTGTTGACCATCTGGTAATGTCCGTGTGTAAAGTCTTCTCTTGTGTTGTTGGAAGAGAGTGTTTGCTATGACCAGTGCGTTCTCTTCGCAAAATTCTATTAGCCTTTGCCCCACTTCATTCTGTATTCCAAGGTCAAATTTGCCTGTTATTCCAGGTGTTTCTTGACTTCCTACTTTTGCATTCCAGTCCCCTATAATGCAAAGGACATCTTTTGGGGGTGTTAATTCTAAAAGGTCTTGTAGTTCTTCATAGAACCGTTCAACTTCAGCTTCTTCAGCATTACTGGTTGGGCCATAGGCTTGGATTACCACGATATTGAAAGTTTTGCCTTGGAAACGAACAGAGAACATTCTGTCGTTTTTGAGATTGCATCCAAGTACTGCATTTCAGACTCTTCTGTTGACCATGATGGCTACTCCATTTCTTCTAAGGGATTCCTGCCCACAGTGGTAGATACAATGGTCGTCTGAGTTAAATTCACCCATTCCAGTCCATTTTAGTTCACTGATTCCTAGAATGTTGACGTTCACTCTTGCCATCTCTTGTTTGACCACTTCCAATTTGCCTTTATTCATGGACCTAACATTCCAGGTTCCTATGCAATATTGCTCTTTACAGCATTGGACCTTGCTTCTATCGTCAGTCACATCCACAGCTGGGTATTGTTTTTGCTTTGGCTCCATCCCTTCATTCTTTCTGGAGTTATTTCTCCTCTGATCTCCAGTAGCATATTGGGCACTTGCCTACCTGGGGAGTTCCTCTTTCAGTATCCTATCATTTTGCCTTTTCATACTGTTCATGGGGTTCTCAAGGCAAGAACACTGAAGTGGTTTGCCGTTCCCTTCTCCAGTGGACCAACGTTTTTGGCTTTAAAGATGGAAGAGAGGGGTCATAAGGCAAGGAATGTTGACAGTCAGGGAACATACTCTCCCCATGACCTTCTGGAAAGTATCACAGCTCTATTCGATTTTACCCCATTGAGACATATTTTATCCCAATGTGCTGGACTTCTAATCAGAATTGGAAGACAATAAATGTATGCCGTTTCAAGCCACTAATTTTGTTGTAATCTGTTACAGGAATATTAAAAAATATAGAGAACAGGAAAATAGAAGCCTCATATAAGAACTGAGGTAATTCTTTAGAAAGACTTGTTAGCAAGTTAAGTCAAAGTAAACATTTGTGCCATATTAAGTGTAGCACAGACCCATTTTAAAACATTAGTGGGAAAAAACGGGGCAGAAGAAAATCTGAAGATAAATGATAGCTAAGATATATATTTTAGAACTATAGAAAGATACTTCACCACAGATTTAAAAGACACTATCACTCCCAATCATAATACCATTATAAAACTGATAAAAAACAAATAAAAAGAGAAAATATCAAAAAGGGAGATGGATCAGTTCAGTTCAGTTCAGTTGCTCAGTCATGTCCGACTCTTTGCGACTCCATGAATTGCAGCAAGCCAGGCCTCCCTGTCCATCACCAAATCCCAGAGTTCACCCAAACTCATGTCCATTGAGTCGGTGATGCCATCCAACCATCTCATCCTCTGTCATTCCCTTCTTCTCCTGCCCCCAATCCCTCCCAGCATCAGACTCTTTTCCAATGAGTCAGCTCTTCGCATGAGGTGGCCAAAGTACTGGAGTTTCAGCTTTAGCATCATTCCTTCCAAAGAAATCCCAGGACTGATCTCCTTGCAATCCAAGGGACTCTCAAGAGTCTTTTCCAACAACACAGTTCAAAAACATCAATTCTTCGGCACTCAGCTTTCTTCACAGTCCAACTCTCGCATCCATACATGACAACTGGAAAAACCATAGTCTTGACTAGATGGAGATGGATATAAAATAAAATTACCTTCACCTGACCCTCACCAGAATAATAAGAGCTAAAAAATAAAAATAAAAACAGTATGATGTCTTCAAAGTGGCAGATAAAATTACTGTCAACCCAAAGTTTTCTACCCAGGGAATATACCCTTCAAAAAAAAAAAGATTAAAATAAAGACCAGTTCAGTTCAGTTCAGTTCAGTCACTCAGTTGTGTTCGACTCTTTGCGACCCCATGAATCAAAGCACGCCAGGCCTCCCTGTCCATCACATCTCCTGGAGTTCACTCAGACTCACGTCCATTGAGTCGGTGATGCCATTCAGCTATTTCATCCTCTGTCATACCCTTTTCCTCCTGCCCCCAATCCCTCCCAGCATCAGAGTCTTTTCCAATGAGTCAACTCTTCGCATGAGGTGGCCAAAGTACTGCAGTTTCAGCTTTAGCATCATTCCTTCCAAAGAAATCCCAGGGCTGATCTCCTTCAGAATGGACTGGTTGGATCTCCTTGCAGTCCAAGGGACTCTCAAGAGTCTTCTCCAACACCACAGTTCAAAAGCATCAATTCTTCGGTGCTCAGCTACTTTTAGGCAAAAATAGAATTTGTCATCAACAGACTAAAAGAAATACCAAAATGAAGGAAAATGGTCACAAATAGAAGCTGTATGGAAGAGAAAATATGTGTAACTCTAAATGAAGAGATGGATAAATAAATATAAAATTTTTTATGGGGTTTGTTCTATAACAGGTTTGTCAGGTATAGGTAGAATAGGTAAGTGCAGTTAAAGAGTTTTATCATCCTTATATGGACTGGAACATGATAAAGACAATTATTTATATCAGATTTTTCTAAGTCATAAAAACATATAAAGCTCAGAATAACCAATAAAAGAAAATATCAGTAGTTTATTACTTCTTTAGTAAAGCTCATTTTATGCAATTTATATAACAATTATACATAGTGTAAAAAGTTACAATGCAGTAAGAAAATAATGCATGCATGCTCAGTTGTGTTGGACTCTTTGGGGCCCCGTGGACTGTAGCCCGCCAGGCTCCTCTGTCCTTGGAATTCTCAGGCAAGAATACTGGAGCAGATAGCCATTTCCTTCTCCAGGGGATCTTCCCAACTCAGGGGTTGAACCCGTGTCTCCCATGTCTCCTTGCATTGACAGGCGAATGGATTCTTTACCACTGAGCCACCCGGGAAGCCCAAGTAAATTATAATAACATGCTAATAGGAGAAGAGATTGCAATAATTTTTTAAAGAAAGTAGTAAAGAAGAGAAAAAGGTGGGGCAAGTATTTAGATGGAATTGACTCCAAGGAGGCAAGAGGGAGCATTTTGAACTGAAGGAAAAGTTCGCTGTATTGATGGCAGTAGTACCTACGTAGCTATATGCATTTTTTCTGAATTAATTAAACTGTATACTTATAAAAGCTGGGAGAAGGGATGACAGAGGACAAGATGGTTGGATGGCATCACAGACTCAATGGACACCAGCTGGAGGTGGTGAAGGACAGGGAAGCTTGGTGTGCTGCAGCCTGGGGTTGCAGTCAGACAGGACCGAATGACTGAACAACAGCAATAATACTTATAAAAGGTGAGTTAATTGTATGAAATTATACCTCAACAAGTTGTATTTAAAAAGAAACTGGTGTGACCCAGTGAAAGGTTGCTGTTGCGAGCCGTGTGCTATGCCGGGATTCATGACCTCTGGAGGAGAGATTTCATTCTGGGGCTAGAGATGAGACTTGACTGCTCAGAGCTTTTTGTGTAACAAAGTTTTATTAAAATATAATAGAGATAGGGAGAGCTTCTGACATAGGCATAAGAAGGGGACAGAAAATGCTCCCCTGCTAGTTTTTAGCAAGGCGTTTTATGTCTGTTAGAGAGCTGGTAATCGGATAAGAGACGTCTCAAGGCTGAGGGAGTTTCACAAGGCCTCTCTTCCACAATATGTATTTTTGAGATAGAATGGCATGAGATGTGTCATCATCGGCCATAAAACAATTGACATGAATACTGGATTGTGGAGTCATTACCAGCCCAAGGTTTGAGAAAAGAAAAAAGTTAGTCTTAGGCAGCACCATTTTGAAGAAAGGCAGATTCCAAAGCAAATATGTAGTTTCACTAACACTGCTTAAGAAAAAATATTTCCATAAGAAATATGCATTGGTTGGCTCAAGGTTTGAGCAAAGTTCAGGCTGAACTAGGTATCATCAACACAGAATTAAAAGAAGCCTCGTTTAATTTTGTGTCGAGAAGGGGAAAATGTCAGCCACTTGCAGTTCACTTCCTCCTGCTGCTTGGGGACCTCTGGCCTTCCTTCCCCTTAACCCACTCACCAATAGACCTTACAGCAAGAAAATTGCTAATTGGAATAGGGTCATTTTATGAAATGAAAGTTTTGTTTACCAGGAAGATGTAGCATTTATAAACAAACATGAAATAAATGATCTCAAGACATGTAGAGAAGTAACAATAAACAGATCTAAACAGAAAAATAAGCAAATCCAAAACCAAAATGCCGGATTGTTTTCTTTTATTTAAGATGTTTTTGATGTGGACCATTTTTAAAGTCTTGATTGAGTTTGTTACAATATTGCTTCTGTATTGTGTTTTGATATTTTGGCCATGAGACAGGTGAAATTTTAGCTCCCTGACCAGGGATTGAACCTGCATCCCCTATATTGGAAGGCTAAGTCTTAACAACTGGACCATCAGGGAAGTTTCAAAATGGTGGATATTAATCAGTTTTCTCAGTAATTGATAGAACAAATAGACAAAAGCAGTACAGATATAAAAGATTTGACGACATGATAACCACAACCCATCAAATTCACTTACGCAGAACGATACAAACAGTAACTGCTTACTGCACATGCTGTCAAGCAGACACGGGAAGCACTTGCCAACATTTTTATTCGAGATTAAAATCACAAATAGTAGTATAGTCTGACTATAGTAGAAATGAGCTGGAAATTAATAACAAAAAGATAACTAGAAAATAATATTATACTTGAAGATAAGAAAGAATTCTTTTGAATTAACTCCCAAGTCAAATAAGAAATCACGTGAAACATTTTTTAAATTTTGAAATTCATAATAATAAAACACATCAAAATTTCTAGAATGTAGATAAGTTATGTTGAGAGGGTAATTTATAGTCTATCAGAAAAAGATAATACATTTAAAAATCAATGATTTAAGCATCAATCTCAAGAAGTTTGAAAATAAAAAAAACAAAAAGAAAGAACAAATTAAATCATAAGAAGGAAATAACAGAGCAGAAACCAAGGAAATAGAAAACAGACATACAACAGAATCAACAGTGTTCAAAGTTTGCTATTTGAAAAGACTAAGACAACTGATAAACTCCTGGCAAGAAAGAACAAAAAGAGAAGGTTGAAAAACCAACATCATAAATGCGAAGGATGCTAAAAGCAGAAAACTCTAGAAAAGAAAAACATAGTCAGATCAATGGTTTCCTGGGGTTAAAGATAGGGAACATTACGGGCTAGCCAGGAAGACAGGAAAGATTCTATATCTTCTTTGGTGTAATACCCCTAGATACACACATTTGTCCATGTTCACCAAACTGTACACTTAAAAGTTATTCATTGTATGTGAATTTATATATTTTATATAAACACATAATTTTATATATGTTATACAAATAGCATATGTATATATGCTATTGTCTATTAATTATATCTCAAAAAAATTTAAGGAAAAAAGTAGCAATGATTAGAAAGTGAGAGAAAAACCACCACTATTCAAAGATATGTAGAGAAGCCAAAGGAAATACCTGTAAGATATGGAAATTAATAAGTTAATACAGCAAGGTTGCTGAATATATGGTCAGTATCACAAAAATCAATTGACTCTTTGCGAGCCCATGGACTGCAGCATGCCAGGCTTCCCTGTCCATCACCAACTCCTGGAGCTTGCTCAAACTCATGTCCATCGCATCAGTGCCTTCTCCTCCTGCCTTCAATTTTCCTAGTGTCAGAATATTCTCCAATGAGTTGCCTCTTCACATCAGGTGCACAAAGTATTGGAACTTCAGCTTCAGCGTCAGTCCTTCCAATGAATATTCAGGACTGATTTCCTTTAGAATGGATTGGTTGGATCTCCTTGCAGTCCAAGGGACTCTCAAGAGTCTTCTCCAACACCATAGTTCAAAAGCATCAGTTCTTTGGCATTCAGCTTTCTTCACAGTCCAACTCTCACATCCATACATGACTACTGGAAAAATCATAACTTTGACTAGATGGACCTTTGTTGGCAAAGTAATGTCTCTGATTTTTAATTTTTAATGTACTGTCTAGGTTGGTCATAGCTTTTCTTCCAAGGAGCAAGCATCTTTTAATTTCATGGCTGCAGTCACCATCTGAAGTGATTTTGGAGCTAAAGAAAATAGTCTGTCAGTGTTTCCATTGTTTCTCCATCTATTTGCCATGGAGTGATGGGACTAGATGCCATGATCTTAGTTTTCTGAATGCTGAGTTTTAAACCAGATTTTTTACTCTCCTCTTTCACTTTCATCAAGAGGCTCTTTAGTTTCTCTTCACTTTCTGCCATAAGGGTGGTGTTATCTGCATATCTGAGGATATTGGTATTTTTCCTGGCAATTTTGATTCCAGCTTGTGCTTCATCCAGCCTGGCATTTCTATGAACAACAGATAGAAAATGATATCCAAGAAATAGTATCACTTACAATAACATTATAATATACTCCATGGCTTAACTGTCAACAGAATTTGCATAGTCATTGTAAAATATCCATTGAATATTGACATCCATTTATAAGCAAATTAGGACAGAATTATAATGATGGGATAGTAAAAACATAGCAGAGACAAGAGTTGGGAAGAGAGTTAAACACCCAAATCCAGTGTTTGGAATTAAGAAGGTGAAGACTGAAAAAGATCAACCATTGGCAATGTAAATAGTTTATTTAGAGATGTAGAGGTAGAAATATGTTTTGACAAAAACATATTTTTGTCAAATTTTGCATATTTGCATAGTTTTGACATATGTTGCATAGTTTTGACTAATTTAAATGACTTTAAAGAAAGAACATGAACGTTGGAATCAGACAGCGCTGAGTTTGAAATCCATTTCCATTTTTTTTAGCTGTTTACCCTTGGTGGAATCATACAATATTCCCAAGACTTAGATTTTTCATCTGTAGGATAGGAATAATAGCACTTATTTCATAGGGTTCTCATGGAGACTGGAGTAGGTAAAAATAGAGTCATGGGCAACAGAATACTTAAAACGCACACTGATTGTAGCCAAAACAAAGAAAGAAAATGATTGTAGCCAATTCTTCCTTCTTAGAGGCAGATAGGAGACACAGAAGAACTACTTACCTAATTTTTTTTTAATTTTTAATCTTCCTTATTTTTTTAATTTTAGTATTATTGGAGTATAGTTGACTTGGGGCTTCCCAGGTGGCATCAGTGGTAAAGAATCCACCTGCCAATGCAGGCAGACATAAAAGATGCAGGTTCAATCCCTGGGTTGGGAAGATCCCCTGGAGGAGGGCATGGCAGCCCACTCCCGTGTTCTTGCCTGGAGAATCCCATGGACAGAGGAGCTTGGTGGGCTACAGTCCATAGGGTCACAAAGAGTCAGACAAGACTGAAGTGGCTTAACATGCATGCATGTATAGTTGACTTACAATGTTGTATTAGCCTCAAGTGTGCAGCAAAGGAGGAAGACAAATTAGATCCCATGGTGGGAAAGGCTTCTGTCCAGGAAGACGTCTCTTACAGAATCTTGGGTGAGAGGAGAGATGGACAGATAGCAAGAGATGCAGAATTGACAGCTCCTCTTTTACCAAAGCATTTTAATGAGTCATGGTGGCCAGTGGTCATTGTCTTTGGTTCTCCAGGATCATAAACCCCTTCTCTGTGTATGGGTCCCCATGGGAGCCAGGACCAGCCCACAGGGAGCTTGTGTCACAGCAGACCCGCAGTGGTGGTGGCACTGCCAGCGGGCCATCTGCCATCCAGCAGTGGCTCTACGTGATTTCACTCTGGTCTCCCAGACTCCTCACTTTTGCCTGTTCATTTCCTGGGCCTGCATCTCCCAAAGCCTTGTCAGTTCTTGAGCTTTTTCATTTCCCCTCAATATGCTCTTCTGCCTAATTCATCTAGAATCCATCTTTGTTAACTGCAAATAAGAACGGTGTTGTGTACACGAGTCTGCCACATGCGAAAGACGGTCTGGATTTGAACTTGGGAGCAGAGAAAGGAGTTGGGAATGAGGTGGTCATGCCATGCTTCAGTCATGTCTTACCCTTTGTGACCCCATGGACTGTAGGCCTCCAGGCTCCTCTGTCCATAGGATTCTCCAGGCAAGAATACTGGAATGGGTTGGAATGAGTTGGGTTACTCTGCAAAAGAAGACGGAGAAAATCACCTCTCGGCCTTTTGGCTAAGATCAAGAAGATGGAGAAAGCTTTGGGTTTTTTTCCTTCTGGGAAGACAAGAAAAAAGATGAAGAAATGGGAAGGAAAGAGAGAAAATACCCAAGCAGCTTGACAGAGTGGCTAAAAGACATTTAAGGAGAGGATTTTGGTGGCTAGAATTCAGTTTTAAGGGATTTGCACTATTGTTATAGATTCCCTATCACCATCAGACCAAGCAACCAATGAAGTCAGATTTAGTCACTTAGATCTTATGTGAGTGGAGACTTTTGATGGAAATCCAGGAAGGAGGTGACTCAGCATGAAACAGAACAAAATGGGGTTTAGCCAAACACTGTGACAATTTTTAAATCAAACTTGCATAGGTGCAATAGAAGATTAAGAGACAGCTGAAAAAGTCTTAAAGGAATCCATCTTCCTTCACCCTTAAACTCCCTTCAGAGATTGGAAAAGATGAAGAACTCTCTGTAGACAGAATGGAATTCAAGTCTTTTCATTTGAATTGCCAAAGACAGCCTCAACTGACATTTGGGTTCAAAACAAGAGCTGGACCAAAAAGAATTAAATGGAATTATTCTTAAGACATGGTGTTTGAAGCATCTTCAAAAGCCTGCCAAGTGTCTTAGTCACTCAGTGTTGTCCAACTCTGTGTGACCCCATGGATGGTAGCCTGCCAGGCTCCTCTGTCCATGGGATTCTCCAGGCAAGAATACTGGAGACGGTAGCTATTTCCTTCTCCAGGGAATCTTCCTGATCCAGGAATCGAACCCCAGTCTCTTGCATTGCAGGTAGATTCTTTACTGTCTGAGCTACTAGGGAAGCCTAAGTTCATCTTTATTTTCTGAATTCACCAGGCGAAAGATGGGGGTGGGCAGGGCCATGTCCAACCTCGTCCAAGAGGCTCAGTGATTGGATATGAGCCTCCAGTCAGAACAGGAGCCCCAGGAATGACCTTAAAAAAGAAAAAAAAAAAACAAAGGTCAATTTTGTCAGAAAGAACTAAGGGTCAACGCCAAGGAAGTTGAGTTCAAAAAGGAAATCCAATCTGAAGCCAAGAAGCTCAGCTATGGGGCTGTTACCAGGAGTGAAGCAAGGAGTAGCGGTAAACTGTAGCGCTTAAACAGGAGGATGCTCAGGCTTGTATCTGCTGCTGTCTGGGAGGTTTGGCGGCTTCCCCAGAGGATCAGCGGTAAAGAATCTGCCTGCAATGCAGGAGCCACAGTAGACATAGATTTGATCCTCGGGTTGGGAAGATCCCCTAGAGGAGAGCACAGCAACCCACTCCAGTATTCTTGCCTGGAAAATCCCATGGACAGTCCATGGAGTCGCACAGAGTTGGACTAGCACGCATGCACAGGAGGTTTGGGCTGACCTGGAAGTTCAGGTTGAGGAGAATACCCATAATCTATAGTGAACTCTCGGTCACCTATTAATAAACATCGAATGCCCCACGCAGGCGCTCCACTTAAGCTGACTCACAATATGTGCTTCCGCTATCACTCACTATACTTCTTTCTCTTTTTGTACAACAGCTCCTCAGCTGCTATTTCTTCCTGTTCTGAAGCCCATCTTTCTTTTTTTTTTTTTTGTAATTTTTTTCTTTTATTTTTATTTTTTATTTATTTTTTATTTTTTAAATTTTAAGCCCATGTTTCAAATGGAGTAATTCTATTGTTTCTGGACTGCCATATCTCCATTATTTTGGCATCCATCTGCTGCGTTTCTCCAGTTGTATATTAATATGATAAATTTTCAGGAAAAGTTGTGAAAGGCTTTGAAATGGGCAGAAAATATTCTTGAGTCTTTAGTCTAACATACTTTTCTGGATTACCTCTGTCTTTCATTGTCTTTGAACAATCTTACCACTCTGTAAATGGTAAAAGTAATAATAATTCAGATCATTCTCATCCAGAGAAACACAAATTAATGGTGTTCGTGGTGAAATGCAATTGACTGCTGCCCTTCGGGTCCTGGCCAGTACATTTATTTCAGCATTCTTGATTTCCTCACAGTAGATACTTCAGGGCTTCCCCAGTGGTGAGTAGTGAAGAACCTGCCTGCAGTGCAGGACACAAGAGATGGGAGTTTGATCCCTGGGTTGGGAAGATCCTCTAGAGTAGGAAATGGGAGCCCACCCCAGCATTCTTGCCTGGAAAATCCCATGGACAGGGGAGCTTGGCAGGCTATAGTCCACGGGGTCGCAAAGAGGCACACCCAACTGAGCACAGAGACAGGCACATGCAGACACTTTAAGGTGTTTGTTGACTGAATAAATGACGTTGAAGCCTCATATATAAACCGTAAGAACCCACCAACTAAAGTCTGTGATTCTTGGCCATCTCTTGGGGGATCGATCAGGATGGTGGAGTAGGAGGACATGGAGTTCACCTCCCCACCAGGAACACATCAAAAGTACTTCTGCCTGAGAACAAGCCTCACTGAAAACTCACTCAGAAATGGCAGAAAGACTCCAGCACAACCCAGGCTGTAAGAAAGAGTCACAGTGATTGGCAGGAAGGAAAGACAAGTGATCAGGTCAGCACGTGTGCCTCTAGGAAGGGATTCAGAGGAAAAGGGAGAACACGTGAGCTCCACCTGGGGAGTGAGCCGTGAGAATGACAAGCCTCCTTGATCCTCTGGGGGTCCCCTGGGGCTTCCAGGAGGGCTGCGGGAAGCCTGGACTCTGCTCACGAGGGGCACACGTGCCAGCTTGCCCCCTGGCCAGGTAGAGAGGCACTGTTAGAGGTCTGCTTTAGAGGTTGCCAGGTTTCCGGTGGTGCCAGGGGGCTCACTGCAGCCCACGTCATGGAGCCACGCTGGAGATGGGGCAGCCACAGCTGGGGCAAACCCGCAACCGTGGACACAGAGGAGAGTCTGGGTGGGGATGTTGTGGCCACTGTTGGCACTGATTCAAGGAGCCCGTCAGAAGCCCCCCAGAACTGTGGCCGCGACCGTTTGGCCACCAGTCACACCTGGGGAGTCCCCGCCAGCCCCGCCAGCCCTGTGGTGTGGCTCCCCACCAGGGAGGGGTGGTGGGACTGGGGTAGTGATGAAGGAAAAAGGTGACTTCCGTGTGATGCTCACTCTGAGGAGAATGAGAGAAAAAAACTGCAGGTGCTGCGCAGACAGTGCATTGAGAGCAGCCCCGAACTCTGCCTGTGGCCAACCCGTGGCGGTTTATAAACCAAGCTAGCATAAGGCCAATAGAAGGTTTAGAAGAGAAGCCTTAAAGTACCTCATCCCAGCACCCCCCTCTCCAGCCCCACCCCTACCAAGGCACCCACTGTCAGTACACCCTGAGAAAGGGTGCGACTTCTCCAAGCCCAGTCCAGTCTATTCCTCTCATTAGGGACACCGGGCGCATGCGGTCGGTTCCACCTGAGAACACCCTTTTCAACATCACATTTCACCTAAATTCATAGAGGCAGAGAAAGTCAAGCAAACTGCTCTCACTTGAAAGAGCAAAAGAAAACTCCTGAATAAATAATGAAACACAGATAAACAATTTCCCAGATAAAGAATTCAATGATGGGCAATAAACATGTTAACCAAATTAGCGTAAACATGATAAACACAGTGAAAAATGTAACAAGGAGCTGCTGCTGCTGCTGCTAAGTCGCTTCAGTCGTGTCCGACTCTGTGCGACCCCATAGACGGCAGCCCACCAGGCTCCCCCGTCCCTGGGATTCTCCAGGCAAGAGCACTGGAGTGGGTTGCCATTTCCTTCTCCAATGCGTGAAAGTGAAGCCGCGTCCGACCCTCAGCGATCCCATGGACTGCAGCCCTCCAGGCTCTTCCGTCCATGGGACTCTCCAGACAAGGAGCTAGAAATATAAAAAAAGATAAGTTAATGAGTTCAAGAACTGAAGTAAAAAACACAGTAAGAGGAATGAATAGGAGACTAAGTGATACAGAAAAACACATAAGTGATCTGGAAAATAGAATAATGGACATCACACGGTCAGAACAGGAAAAGAAAAACAAGTCAAAATATTGAAAACAGCTTAAGAGAGTTTCGGATAATAATAAGCGTACCAACATTTGCATTATCGGGACCTCAGAAGGAGAAGAGAGAAGAGGATTGAAAATGTATTGGGGAAAATTATGGCTGAAAACTGCCCAAATCTGAAGAAGAAAACAGATATTCAAGTACAGGAAGCACAGAGGGCACAAAAGAAGATGAATCCAAACAGACTCACCCCTAGATGTGCCATAGGCATCGAATCTGGGCCTCCTGCATTGCAGGTGGATTTTTTACCATCTGCGCCACCAAGAAAGCCCATAACTAACATAGCAAAAGTTAAAAATAAAGAGAAAATTCTAAAGGCAGCAAGAAAAAACAAAGTGTCGTGTACAAGGGAACCCCCATAAAGCTATCTGCTGGCTTCTCTGTAGAAACTTTGGAGACCAGAAAGGAGTGGCAAGATACAGTCAAAGTGCTGAAAGGGAAAGATCTGCAACGTAGGGCACTTTATTCAGCAAGAGCGTCATCTAGAATCGAAGGAGCGATAAAAATATGATCAGCAAGGGGTTAATACTCAAAATATATGAACAGCTAATATAATTCAATATCAAAAAAGCCCAACCCAAACAAAAAAAATGGGCAGTAGACTTGGATAGACTTTTTTTCCAAAGAAGCCATACAGATGGTCAACAGGTACATGAAAAGATGCTCACCATTGCTAATTATTAGATAAGTGAAAATCAAATAAACAATGAGATATCACCTCATACCAACCAAAATAGCTATCTACAAGTATCAAATGTAGGCAATGATGTGGAGAAAAGGGTGCCCTTGCAGACTGCTGGTACAATGTATTAATAAATTGGTTTTATGCTACTACAGAAAATAGTATGGAGGCCCCCAAAAAACTAAATGTAGAACCACCATATGACCCCAATTCCACTCCTGGGAGTGCACAGAGGAACAAATACTAATTTGAAAAGATCTATGCACCAAAATGTTTATAGCAGCACTATTCACAATAGCTAAGTCATAGGGGCAACACAAATGCCCATCAATAAATGATGGGATAAAGAAAATAAATATACACACAGTGAAATATTACTTAGTCATAAATAGAATGAAGTTCTGCCATTTGCAGAAATATGGATAGACCTCAGAGAAGGCAATGGCACCCCACTCCAGTACTCTTGCCTTGAAAATCCCATGGACGGAGGAGCCTGGTGGGCTGCAGTCCATGGGGTCGCTAAGAGTCAGACACGACTAAGCGACTTCCCTTTCACTTTTCACTTTCATGTATTGGAGAAGGAAATGGCAACCCGCTCCAGTGTTCTTGCCTGGAGAATCCCAGGGACGGGGGAGCCTGGTGGGCTGCCGTCTCTGGGGTCACATAGAGTCGACACGACTGAAGCGACTTAGCAGCAGCAGGAAGGAATATTATGCTTAGTGAAATGAGTCAGACAGACAGAGAGAAATATTCTATAATATCATCATATGTGGAATCTAAAAATACATAAATGAATAAAACTGGTGTATGTAGCAAACCAAAAAAAGACTCACAGATACAAAGAACAAACTGGTGGTCACCAGTGGGGATGAGGAATGGGCGGAAGGGCAAGATAGGAATATGAGGTTACGAAATTCAAATTACTATGTAGAAAATAAACAAGCAACAAGAATATGTGGTACAGCACAGGAAATTATAGGCAATGTTTTGTGATCACTTTTAGTGGACTTTGATCTATAAAAATCCTGACTCACTATGCTGTGTACTTGAAACTAATATAACACTGTAGGTCAGTTACACTTCAATAAAAATGCTGCTATACTCCTGTTAAGAGTGGTAGGCATATTTTCACCCCAAAGAGAATAAATTGTCAACTACCTTCAAAGTTCATATATTGGGTTGGCCTAAATGTTTGTTTGAGTCTTTCTCGGCTTCCCTGATAGCTCAGTTGGTAAAGAATCTGCCTGCAGTGCAGGAAACCTCAGTTCGATTCCTGGGTTGGGAAGATCCCCTGGAGAAGGAAAAGGCTACCCACTCCAGCATTCTGGCCTGGAGAATTCCATCAACTGTAGAGTCCATGGGATCGCAAAGAGCCGGACATGACTGAGCGACCTTAACTTTTCACTTCAGCATCTTATGGAAAAACCCAGACAAACTTTTTGGCCAGCCCAATACCTACATGTCACACTAATAACTGACCTACCACCCCTTTAACTCTTCCATGGAAGGAAACTCTATACAAATCAGAGATAAATGACTACTGTGTAAATTTGTAACATGAAGTCTATGATTCATACGGGTAAGATGAGAATAACACAGCACTATTCATCTTTAAGTTGCTAAGAAACACTGTCCACGGTGCCTCCAGGGCCTCCATCCTCCACGGCTCAGGCGCTCGCAGCTGCGCACTGCTCTGCAGTCTCAAAAGAGGGCCTCACTCACTGTTTCTTTCTCCTCCAGGCTTTGAGATACTTTGCATGAATGAGATCTTTCATATCCGGTTTGCTTAAAAGTAGCAGGCAATCTGGCAGGCAAACTGCATTTAGAACAGGTAATCCCCTGGAGGAGGGCATGACAACCCACTCCAGTATCCCTGCCTGGAGAATCCCATGGACAGAGGAGCTTGGTGGGCTACAGTCCATGGGGTCGCAAAGAGTTGTACACAACTAAGTGACTTAACACACACACACACACGCACGCACACACAACTTGCTGTGGAATTTGCAACAATTGCACAGAGGCAGGGAGACAGAGAAGAGGCAGATTGGTGGAGAACTTATCTCTGATGTGTAAACTTAAAAAAAAAATCTGGAGTTGCCCTGGTAGTCCAGTGGTTAAGAGTTCACCTTGCAACGCAGAGAACACGGGTTCAATCCCTGGCCTGGGAAGATCCCACAAGAGTAAAGCAACTGAGCCCCTGCCCAACAGCTACCAAAGCCTGCGTGCCATAGCCCCCATGCTGCTCAGCAGAAGTCACTACAATCAGAAGCCTGCCCACCGCAATCTAGAGAGTAGCTTCACTCACCATGACTAGAGAATGTCCGGGAGCAGCAACAAGGACCCAGCACAGAGAAAAATAACTAATGAAATAAATACAGTTTTTAAAAATTTCTGATTCCAGAAAAATGTGTTAGTATGATCCCATTTCTGTTAAACCAGACATACACATCAGTTTATTCATTAAATAAAATGAACACTATCATATGCTAACCCTTTGAGAGAACTTTGGAATTAGGGAAAATGTTTTTTTATAGGCCATGAATTTCTGTACTTGTTCCAGCTTTATTTACAGTAATCATGTCTTACTGTTGTAGTCATAAAAATAAGAAGTTTACAGATTTGAAGAAAAGAAGAAAAACAGTTGATTCTGCAAACAAGAACCCCGAGAAGTGGACCCAGGGCAGTTCGGTACAGAAACATCAACCTTTACAATAGAATATTAGTCTTCAGTTCAGTTCAGTTGCTCAGTCATGTCCAACTCTTTGCGACCGCATGAATCGCAGCATGCCAGGCCTCCCTGTCCATCACCAACTCCCAGAGTTCACTCAAACTCATGTCCGAGTCAGTGATGCCATCCAGCCATCTCATCCTCTGTCATCCCCTTCTCCTCCTGCCCCCAATCCCTCCCAGCATCAGAGTCTTTTCCAATGAGTCAACTCTTTGCATGAGGTGGCCAAAGTACTGGAGTTTCAGCTTCAGCATCATTCCTTCCAAAGAACACCCAGGACTGATCTCCTTCAGAATGGACTGGTTGGATCTCCTTGCAGTCCAAGGGACTCTCAAGAGTCTTCTCCAACACCACAGTTCAAAAGCATCAATTCTCCAGCACTCAGCTTTCTTTATAGTCCAACACTCACATCCAATTGGAACTAAATATGCATAAAAATGGGGTCAGCAGTGTCATCTTCAAACAAGAAAAAAGTAGAATTTTCTTCCTTAAAGGCTTTCAAATTACTCTCTGACAGAAATATACCTGGAAAAAACAAAAAGTGGACAAAGCCCATCAGTAAGAAATTTTCACTATTTGATAGACTGTCCATAGCTTACTAGGAACCTAGCGTCAGGAATAATTCATCAGAGAAGACTTCACATCACTTTTGAATCTTGAGAGCTTTCTAAGTTTATATAGACACCAATTTAACAAGCTTGCCCTTAAAAGCATTTATTAACCTATCACTAGTACTTCTGTGGTGGCTCAGACAGTAAAGCGTCTGCTTGCAATGCAGGAGACCCAGGTTTGACCCCTGGGTTGGAAAGATCCCCTGGAGAAGGAAATGGCAACCCACTCCAATACTCTTGCCTGGAAAAATCCCATGCACGAAGGAACATGGCGGGCTACAGTCCATGAATTCGCAAAGAGTCGGCATGACTGAGCGACTTCACTTCAGTACTTCTTTCAGGAGCCTATTCTTGTTCATGTCTTGACTCATGTCTTATCTAGTAGATTATCTGGACTTCCCAGGTGGCTCAGTGGTGAACAAGCTGCCTGCCGATGCAGGACACTCGGGTTTGATCCCTGGGTCTGGAAGATCCCCTGGAGAAGGAAATGGCAACTTATTCCAGTATTCCTGTCTGGGAAATCTCATGGACAGAGGAGCCTGGCAGGCCACTGCCCATGAGGTCACAAAAGAGTCAAACACAACTTAGCAACTAAACAACAGCAGCAAGTAGATTATCCTTTCTTCTTCCATTAGGTGAGAAAACAGAGGTTCAGAGTGGCTACAAAACTTGTCTCAAGTCCAGTTAGTAACAGAAGTGATCTGATTACTGATCCCCTTGATAAGAGATAAACTGAGGAAAGTGTGTATAAAGGAAACAATGTTCCAGCCGGAAGACCCACAGTGGTAAGTGGACACCACCCTCCTATTTCATGGAGAACTCTCCTTCAACAACCTGCCTAGAGTTTCCCAACCATTTGGACCTGATACCTTCCTAAATGTTCTGGGAATGGGGCTCCCCAAGAAAAGTCCAGAGGGTCCCTGAAGTCCACACCTAGATTCCCTAGGAAACATTCCTGGAGTTTAGGGGCTGGGTTCCTAGGAACCCTGATCCATCACGATCCCTGTAAACTCGTGACAGGTGGTATTTGCTCTGACACGATCTGTTTCTGGCTTCCCTGAGGGCTCAGCAGGTAAAGAAGCCGCCTGCAGTGCAGGAGACACAGGAGACATGGGTTCGATACTTAAATCGGGAAGATGCCCTGAAGGAGGAAATGGCAACCCACTCCAGTATTCTTGCCTGGAATTCCATGGACAGAAGAGCCTGATGGGCTACAGTCCATGTGGTCTAAAAGAGTCAGACATGACTGAGTGACTAGTACTTTCAGAGAAGTTTATGAAGTGACCCTTGATTTTCGCATATCTTTATCACCTTATTTTCTTATTATGTTGAAAGAAATATTGAATGGCTTAGATTTTCAATCAATCTTCATTCCTACTGTTAACTTTCTCGCCAAAAATACGTAAAAAGCATGAGGTTCTTGTTTATTAAGTGTCCACCTCTATGCTGTCAGCTACTTGATACTGAATAAGCAAGTATCAAGGCAACTATCAAAGCAAGTATAAAGTATCAAGCAAGTATTCCATCAGGTTATTCTATCAGTACCCCTCAGGTACTTATGGAGAAGGAAATGGCAACCCACTCCAGTGTTCTTGCCTGGAGAATCCCAGGGATGGGGGAGCCTGGTGGGCTGCCGTCTATGGGGTCGCACAGAGTCAGACACGACTGAAGTGACTCAGCAGCAGCAGCAGCAGCAGCAGCAGCAGGTACTTAGACCACTTTGATGGTTTTAGGTGTTCCCATCTAACCCTGGGCAGTCACTTCTCACCTATTAAAGCAACTCTGTTAAAATTAACTTCCCTTGCAAAACTTCACAATAGCTGGTCTTCTTTTCAACATTCTCTGCTCCAGTGATGATGGGGCATGCCCACGGGCATGTTTTACGCTGTACTGTGCTTAGTCATTCAGTCTTGTCAGACTCTTTGCAACCCCATGGACTGTAGCCCACCAGGCTCCTCTGTCTTTGGAATTCTCCAGGCAAGAATACTGGAGTGGGGTGTTATTCCCTTCTCCAAGGGATCTCCCCAACCCAGGGATGGAACCCAGGTCTCCTGCATGGCAAGCAGATATTTTTACCATCAGAGCCACCATATTTTCCCCTAGAACTAGACAATGTAGAAAGTGAAAGTGAAGTCTCGCAGTCGTGTCCGACTCTTTGCGAACCCCTGGACTGTAGCCCACCAGGCTCCTCGGCCATGGGATTATTCCAGGCAAGAATACTGGAGTGGGTTGCCACTTCCTTCTCCACACAATGTAGAGATGTGGTTATATTTTATACAACCACGAGGGGGCAGCAATGTGCAAATAACGCCTCTAATGCTCCGGGTCTCCATCACTTGGCCTGGTTTGGAAGAACCTGGCTCCTATTTCCCCGTGAGCTTCTCAGGTTTTAAATAACGGTAATGCAACCACTTCAGTCTTGCTCTGGAAACTGTCAGAGCTAATTCATTTCAGACAAAATATACTGACTATCCACATTCGCCTCCACATCAGTCTTTTCAGGATTCAGGCTCTACGCATTCCGTTATTTTTTCATCTGGCCTGTGCCCAGGACAACTGCGTGCCAGGTATTACTCACGACCGCACTACCTGCCGGGGGCTTCCCCAGCCGCCTCGCCTAAAATCGCAGCCCTCCCTCTTCTTCAGCTCCTCTTAAGTCTTACTCGCTTGCTTATTCTACCTTTTTTTTTTTTTTGTCTACCCCGCCCCTTAAGACCTGACGTTAGTTCTGTTCACCAGTGTCTCCTAGAACGGTGCCTGGCACATAACGAGGACTCAAAACCCATTTGCGGAATGAACAAACACCAAGGTAGGGACACAGGCTGCCGTGAAGATGGGCGTGCGCATTCTCGTCGTGAGCTAGATGTTGCTAAACCAAAGAATGCTCCTGCAACTCAGGAGACCCCGGTTCGATTCTTGGGTGGCGAAGAGCCCCTGGCGAAGGGATAGGCTACCCACTCCCGTATTCTTGGGCTTTCGTTGTGGCTCAGCTGATAAAGAATCCGCCCGCAATGCGGGAGACCTGGGTTCAATCCCTGGATTGGGAAGAACCCCTGGAGAAGGGGAAAGGCTACCCACTCCAGTATTCTGGCCTGGAAAATTTCATGTACTGTATAGACCATGGGGTTACAGAGTCGGACATGACTGAGGGAATTCACTTTCACTTTTCACTTTGAGGCATTGGAGAAGGAAATGGCAACCCACTCCAGTGTTCTTGCCTGGAGAATCCCAGGGACGAGGGAGCACAGTGGGCTGCCCTCTATGGGTTCGCACAGAGTCAGACACGACTGAAGTGACTTAGCAGCAGCTGTGGATGGGAGCACTGCCCAAAGGGAAGGTTATTTGACATGCGCATTTGAAGGAACATGGGGGCGTCAGCTAGACGGTCCTTTGGCAGAAGAGAGAAGTGAAGCCTGAGCGGAGGAGAGGTTTGCCCAAGGCTACATCCATCTTGGATGGCTGAGTCCACCCCAGGCCAGGACTCCTGACCTCTGCTTCCCTTGCTGCTTAACTGACTTCTTCATTTTCCTTAAGAATCCTCTCTTGAAAGAGTAAGCTGCATTCATTAATCTGATCTATATAACATTTATTCATATTTGGTAATTGGCTGAGAAAAGACTTGGGTGTCTGCTTCCAGATTCCCCAAACCAGTGCTCTCGGAGGCTTCCCTGATCAGACTCTCTGCCGGAGACCCAACCCTCAGCTCCCAGCACCTGCGTTGTGCCGGGTCCTTCAGAAACCGCCAGCCATGTGTTTCTCACAACACCGCTACATGCATACTGCTATCACCCCCATTTTACTGATGAGAAGCTGTAATAATGGTGTACATTGTAGGTACGTGGCACTTCGAGGTGGACAACTTAGGGTTGTCCCAAGGGGTCCATGCATAGAGCTCATTTAATTCCCTCCAGCATCTCTGAAGTAAGTACAGCTGTTATCGCTATCAGAGATGTGGACCCAGAAGTCTGAGCAAGATAAGAAGCTTGTCCAAGGCCACTCTGTTATGAAACGGCAAAGCCGCCACATGTTTTATTCCCGTGCTCTGCTGCCCGGCAGAAAATAGGGGCTGGGAACAGTGGGCTGCAACGGTACCATGTGACCCCACCGTGGTGCCTAATAGGGTACAGATTTGGGCCAGAATCCTTTCTTTAGAAAGTCACAGGTCTGAAGCTGGGCAGAAGAGAGGAGGAGGGGCAAGAGCTGCCCAGGCTGCCAATCACATCTTCTGATTTGCTGTCATCTGCCAAGATCTTCCCTGATGCCACAGCTGCTCCCAGATAACTCTTTAAAAGACTGTGTCAACTGGCCAAAGGATGTGCTGGACTGTCTCTCTGCCCATCCCTCCATCTGGGCATCCAGATGCCAGCTCTGCTGTGGCCATGGGGTGGGGGCTCCCTGGAACTTGGTCATTAGACTTGGACATGATGTTTGGTTGCTGGGTTATTCTGTCCAATGGTTCTGGGCTCAGAGTCCCTTTGAAACTCACCAGGAGAAACATGGTCTAAAAGACAGACAGGAAGCAGACCTTACGCTGGCTGGAGGTGTTCCTGCTGATTGAACTTTTGCATCTGGTTTGAAATAATGAACAGAAAAGGCTTGGCTTACTAGTTCTATACTTTAGTTCCTAGCTAGATGTCTAGCTGTTGAGTCCTGGAACTAGAGGGTGCTGGTGACTCACAGTGCCTCTTTCTGATGGTGAAAAACAATATGATGAACTAAAACTTCATAGTCCAAGGACCAGGATGCTCTTCCCAGTGAATCAGTGTGGGAAAGTGACTTCACCTGTTTGAGCCTCAGTGGCCTCAGCTGAGTCAAAACAAAGCCCTTCTCATGGGGCTGCTGTAAACATCTGACTTTTGTTGTTGTTGTTGTCAAGTTGCTAAGTCATGTCTGAGTCTTTGCAATCCTTTGGACTGTAGCCTGCCACGCTCCTTGGTCCATCGGATTTCCCAGACAGGAATACTGGAGTGGGTTGCCATTTCCTCCTCCAGGGGATCTTCCCAACCCAGGGATCAAACTGGGTTTGAGCCAGTGGTCTCCTGCATTGACAGGTGGATTCTTAACCACTGTGCCATCTGGCATTTAGCATATGCTCAATCAGTGGTGTAAAAGACTACAAAGGAGCAGAGCTGGGTGTCTGCTCCACCACTTGCTAGGTAAGCGGCAGTCGACACGTCACTCCCTTCTTGCAGGCTTGAGTTCCTCCTCCTCTGGGAAGGGAGGAGATTGAAATATCACCTTCTCCGGGGGCTCTGACCGCTGTGATCTCCTGCCAGATGACCACCTATCTCTGGCACACCTACACGGGCTTTCTAAAACTCTCAGAGGGATCAGTCCTATAGATGGAGATCTTCTGGGTCTCCACTGCTCATCTCTGGGAGGAAGATAGCATTTATTGAACATCTGCTAAGTGGTAGCCATTGATCCAGATACTGTCTTTGTGAACCCATTTACATCTGTCTGTAACCCTTGACAAAGGGTTATGACCAACCTAGACAGCATATTAAAAGGTAGAGACATCACTTTGCCAACAAAGGTCCATATAGTCAAAGCTATGGTTTTTCCACTAGTCATGAATGGATGTGAGAGTTGGACTGTGGAAAAGGTTGAGCACAGAAGAACTGATGCTTTTGAACTGTGGTGCTAGAAAAGACTCTCAAGAATCCCTTAGACTGCAAGGACATCAAACCAGTCAATCCTAAAGGAAATCAACTGTGAGTATTCCTTGGAAGGACTGATGCTGAAGCTGAAGCTCCAATACTTTGGCCACTGAAGCCAAGAACCGACTTACTGGAAAAGACCCTGATTCTGGGAAAGATTGAAGGCAAAAGGGAGAAGAGGGTGGCAGAGGATGAGATGGTTAGATAGCATCATCAATTCAATGGGCACGAACTTGAACAAATTCTAGGAGACAGTGGAGGACAGAGGAGCCTGGCTTGCTGCAGCCCATTGGGTCACAAAGAATCAGACTCAACTTAGCCACTGAACAACAACAAAAAAAACTCTAGATGCTATCAAGATATCTAGTGATAACTCTGCTATCACTAGATTATGAAGGAGGAAACAGACTGAAAGCGTGGTCAGAAAGTCACACTAACTGAAGGTGGCAGAACCTACACCTCCACACACATCTACCTCTTCCTCAACCATCCCTGCCCCCAGACAATCTCAAGTCGGAGAATGAAAATTCTTCTTCTGTAAAGGTCAGGGGCCTTTGTTCTATGAAGGACTGACACCAAGTCCTGCTACTTCTAATACTGTTTTTTCCAACTCCAATATGAATGCTCATGCTTTTCTGATCTACAAGTTAATTTAGCCATGTTGGTCTCATAGAGTAATAGATCATTTAGATTTAACAACAAACTTCGTGGTAAACAATCCCAAGTAGCCTTTGGAATTCTCCCCGATACAAGGGTTTGGAGATTCCCATATTTTGGCTGATCGTCTCAGCTGTCGTAACATTGGCCAATTCATTGCATCCTGTACGTGGCAGAAGAAAAGGCAGATATCAATCGGAGCAAAAAACCACAGAGAACAAAGTCAAGCTGAACTTGCCTTGGTTTTCCCTCTATTATATTTTTGATGATATCTCTTAGAGAAATGATTGAAACAACTAGGAAACCACTTGATGCTTTCCTCACTTCACATGCCCTGGGCAGCAGCTGGTGGAGAACCAAATTGCTGAGATGCATGAGGTTGCTGGTTAATTAGGGGGAGCATTCCCTACCCGAGGATTTGGACATGATGTAGCTGGCATGTTCTACAGGGCAGAAACCTATCTGTTCTTTCCTCATTGTTAAATTCTCCTCTTAAAATCCTTCTCCAAGGGAAAACTTTAATTTAGAAAGGTCATAAATTGGAGCTTCTGCCAAAACCAGCACAGGCTGGAAGAACAGACCATAATTTTGCCATAGTAATCACTGGCCACCAGAGGCGATGGAGATAGCTTCTTCTATCCCCTTAAGATGTTATTTTTCTATTTGGGTCATTTCAGCTGTAACAACACATACCACATTGTGTGTGTGTGTTAAGTCGTTCAGTTATGTCTGACTGTTTACAACCCCATGGACTGTAGCCCAGCAGGCTCCACTGTCCATGGAATTTCCCAGGCAACAATACTGGAGTGGGTTCCCATTTCCTTCTCCAGGGGGTTTTTCCAACACAGGGATCAAACCCATGTCTCCTACATTGGCAGGAGGATTCTTCACCCCTGAGATGCCAGGGAAGCCCTGATGAACGCACAGCAGTTTCTTTATTACCAAATGTATTGAGCAGCTATTATGACAGTGCATGACAGTTTCTCAGGACAGAAAATTATGGCTTTTTTGTTGCCAAAGACATTTAAATAGTCTAAGTATTTGAACGGGGGTTTCCCAGGTGGCATTAGTGGTAAAGAACCCTCCTGTCGATGCAGGAGTCTAAGAGATACAGGTTCAGTCCCTGGGTTGGGAAGATCCCCTAGAGGAGGGCGTGACAACCCACTCCAGATTCTTGTCTGGAGAACCCCATGGACAGAGGAGCCTGGCAGACTACGGTCCATGCATGGGGTGGCAAAGAGTCAGACATGACTGAAGCGACTTAGCACACATACACATAAGCACTTTAACTGTTCAGTCAACCCTTCACCTTTCCTGTAGAAGTTAAGAAAATGTGAGTTAGGGAGGAAGTAAAGGTCAGAAATCAGATGAGGCTGAAAGAGGGAAATCCGTTTGTACCGTTTGCTTCTTGGGTGGCATCAGAAAGGCTGCGTTTGGGCTGTAGCCTCCCACATCAGGCAGAGGCAGTGGGTGAATGTCAACTGCACAGGTGGCAATTATCAAGGGCCAGTTCAGAGCAGTCAAACCCGTCGCTGGGTCCAAGCAGAAAATATGCAGCCGGAAATAGAAAATTTAGTCGAAAGGGGTTAAGAGCCAGGAAAATACAGAATCAACGTAGGATTGAAGGCAGCGGCCATGAGGAGCCAGGAAACTCTGCCACAAACATTTACTTTCTGCAGTCTCTAAATGTTCCTTAAGCACCTTGTATGTGCCAGTTTCCATGTGGGAGAAGTCAGTCTCTGCCTGCAGGAACCCAGCATTCTCTTTGGGTGGACTCTTTGCGTGGTACTTGGGTAAGCAAGTCTGACCTCAAGTTCAAGGTCAAGGGGAGAGGCAGAGCTCTTCAGGAGGAGCTCTGACAAAATGACAGCTTTAACAGGTGTTAAGACTCTGATGCTGGGAGGGATTGGGGGCAGGAGGAGAAGGGGACGACAGAGGATGAGATGGCTGAATGGCATCACTGACTCGATGGACGTGAGTCTGAGTGAACTCCAGGAGTTGGTGATGGACAGGGAGGCCTGGCGTGCTGTGATTAATGGGGTCGCAAAGAGTCGGACACGACTGAGCGACTGAACTGAACTGAAGATTCTTTCAAACGAAAGCCCCTTCTTCTGAGGTTGTTTCCATCCTTCCTAAGAGTTCTAAAGCCATCCCAGAGCCAGCCCACATTGTGGAAATGCTGAACTGGGGAATTTAAGAGTTGAAAGAGCTCTTATAAATCATTGAGTCTGGAATTTTTTGTTTTCAGCAGAGGAAAGGAAGTCCCATAGGACCGTGGATAGACCAGCCCCAAAGACTCACATTTTTACACCAAATCTGTGTTCAGCCCTGTTCGCTTGATATGTGATCTACATGGCATGGAAATGATTAAAACTATTTCACTTCACAAGTACCTATTGAACTCTTGCCTCTGAGACCCACTCCCTCTCCTTGGTGATCACCCTTCACATCTCTCCCGTGTCTTTTTCTTTAAACCTGATGCTAAGTTTCACTTCAGTTGCCCCCCTCCCCCCCCAGTGGTCTTGGTTCTCCTTCCTGGAGCTCTACAGAACATGTCTGATCTTTCTTCCATTTTCATATATGTGATTAAATCTTATCAAAAAAAACACTGCATCCACTGGGAATCTCAGCAAGTCAGAGCCAGCACATTCAGATGGAGCCGCTGAAAAAAATTTATAAAAGTACTTAGGCACTCAGTTGTGTCCTAATCTTTGCAGTCCCATGGACTGTACCCACCAGGCTCCCCTGTCCATGGAATTCTCCAGCCCAGAATAGTGCAGTGGGTAGCAATTCCCTTCTGCAGGGGATCTTCCCAACCCTGGGATTGAACCCAGGCCTCCCACATTGCAGGCAGATTCTTTACCACCAGAGAAGCCCAAAGACTTGGATAGGATTAAAAAATGAAACAACGGTGTTGTTTCCCAACACCAGCATTGTTTCCTTAACCAGCATTGACCACAGAGGAGAGCCATTACCACAATGAGCACCCAGGAGTGGCTGGGGTAGAAAGTGGTTAGCTCCAGGAAAGAGCCAAAGACGGAACCTGTGGTTTGAGATAGAAAGATTCGGCCAGCACTCCTGGACCTACCTGATAAGGGGCAGAGGAAGGAAAACAGACATCTCCCTTCTCCTGCCTGCCCCTCTCATTGTCAGAACCTGACCAGAAATCAGAGGTCTTACTGATGCAGGTAACGGGCTTCCCCAGCAGCTCAGTGGTAAAGAATCTGCCAATGCAGGAGGCACGGGTTTGATCCCAGGGTTGGGAGGATCCCCTGGAGAAAGAAATGGCTACCCACTCCAGTATTCTTGCCTGGGAAACCCCCTGGACAGGGGAGTCTGACGGGCTACAGTCCATGGGGTCACAAAGAGTCGGACACAACTGAGCGACCAAACAACAACAACAATGAAAGTCAACTTCTCTGTTCCAGAACAGGAAGAAGAGGGCGTGGGTGTGGAAGGGCAGATGGAGAACGCCAAGCCAGGCACTGTCATTGCCAGGCACTATCCTTGAATGTTGGAGAAGGAAACGGCAATCCACTCCAGTATTCTTGCCTGGAGAATTCCATGGACAAGGGAGCCTGGTGGGCATATCCTTGAAGGTGGAGGAGTTGGGGGGAAAGTCTTGGTCCATGACTTCACAGAATTTACAGGTCAGTGAGGGAAAGAGGAAATAAACCAGTGCCTGCACCCATGAACTTGGCTAAACGTTTGAAGGAAAGAGTGGGCACCATAGGATGTAATAATAAGGGATCAACTGTTGTTTTAAGATTCTTTTTTTGATGTGGACCATTTTTTATGTCTTTATTGAATTTGCTGCTAAGTCACTTCAGTCGGGTCAAACTCTGTGCTACCCCATGGATGGCAGCGCACCAGGCTCCCCCGTCCCTGGGATTCTCCAGGTAAGAACACTGGAGTGGGTTGCCATTTCCTGCTCCAATGCATGAAAGTGAAAAGTGAAGGGGAAGTCACTCAGTCGTATCCGACTCTTAGCGACCCCAAGGACTGCAGCCTACCAGGCTCCTCTGTCCATGGGATTTTCCAGGCAAGAGTACTGGAGTGGGTTGCCATTGCCTTCTCCAGTGCATGAAAGTGAAAAGTGAAGGGGAAGTCGCTCAGTCGTATCCGACTCTTAGCGACCCCATGGACTGTAGCCTACCAGGCTCCTCCATCCATGGGATTTTCCAGGCAAGAGTACTGCTACAATATTGCTTTTGTTTTATGTTTTGGATTTTTTTGGCCTCAAGGCATGTGGGATCTTACCTCCCAGACCAGAGATGGAACCTGCACCCCCTGCATTGGAAGGTGAAGTCTTAACCGTTGGACCACCAGGAAGGTCCCAAGGGATCCTCTTTAGATTGGATGTCCAGAGGTCTTTCTGTGGATATACATTTCAGCTGAGCCAGCCAAGTGGATGATGCAAAATCAGCCTTCCAGAGAGAGGCCGAGCATGGACAAAGGCCTCCAACACATACAGCTCTTCAGATACTTGATTGCTTGAGAAAAATAGAAAGTGTTAATTGCTCAGTCATGTACAACTCTTTATGACCCTATGGATTGTAGCCCATCAGGCTCCTCTGTCCATGGGATTCTCCAGGCAAGAATACTGGCATGGGTGGCCATTTCCTTCTCCAGGGGATCTTCCCAACCCAGGGATTGAACCCTGGTCTCCTGTATTGGCAGGTGGATTCTTTAGCATCTGAGCCACCAGGGAAACGCTGATTGTTTGAACTTACTGTGAATTTCCATGAAATACATGGCTATTATTTCTTAGCAGTTACTCCCAGAAGTGCCCAGATCAGATGGAAAGACAGTGGCCTGGGAGTCAGGAGGCCTGCTCCAACAGCCTTGGGTCTGGCCCTCATTGTCCAGGAGATGAGGTTCAGATCACCGGGCCTCTCTTTGCCGCCATTTTCTATCTGAAAAGTGAAATATATGATTGCTGGCCCTGAGTCCCTTCCATTTCTAAAATCCAGTGTGGGTCATAGACTTTATTTATCTTTTTAAAGATGCTTTTCAACACTTTTCAAAATTCTATTTCCTGCCACATGAAGGCCCAAGAGCAAGTTAAATTTCCTTTAGCTCGGCAGATGAATGGCAGTTGAATGAGAGCCGTGCTGAGCCCAAGCTGAGTTCTATGCACAGTTCTACAGGGATTAAATGATATTCTTTGGCGTTTGGCCAAAGGAAAAACACCAACTTGCTGTAAAACTAAGGAAAGAAGCTCTAGTTGTGCCTGTGGTTTTTAGGAAGAGTGTGTTTCATAGGATCAGAAAGTATCTGGGTCATCTCTCTGACCCCCTCCCAAAGCCCGATTTGCCCTCCCACAACACCACCCAGCTGACACGCAGCAGGGACAAGCTCCAAGAAAGGCTACAATGTCACCAGTCGACTCTGGCTTCTCAGAATGTCCCCTTGTATCAGTGGCATGTGTCTCCAGGATGTCCCATCTGACTCCCCATCTTTCTGCTTCCTGTCCTATGGAACTGGATGCCCTTCAGAAACCAATTGCCACTAGTTCCTAATTCTTCCCTCTTCCCTCCAGATTCTCAGACTCTCCATTCCATCATCTTGGAACACTGCTCTCTTCCTCTCCTAAAAGCTCCCAGCTTCTCCCTCCCAAGAGCGTACTTCCAGTCTCAGCTGCAGCGTCTCCTCGCGGGACAGACATCTCCTCGTGGGGCAGACTTCCAACCCCGAGTTCAGTGGGATCCTCTCCTGTCATCCAGGCCGAGCAGTGGTCACCTGCCTTTGCTCCATCACTTGTCTCCCCTCCAAACTCATGCTAAGGGGAGCCCATACTATTTGGACTGCTCTGACCCAACACCTAGAGCAGCAGGGAGGGACGCTTGGTTAATTGCCTCTGGCCTGAGGGATTTCAAGAAGACCTGGGCTTCACTAAGAATTTTGGAGTCCACAAAAACTGGAGTGAGACCTAGGAACACCTTACTTCACAGCTTTAAAAAATGACCTGTCCCAGGCATTGGGTGCCTTTAGATATCTGTCTCCACTTGGTGTGTGTGCCTGCTAAGTTGCTCAGTCTTGTTGACTCTTTGCAACCCCATGGACTGTAGCCCACCAGGCTCCTCTGTCCATGGGATTCTGCAGGCAAGAATTCTGGAGTGGGTTATCATGTCGTGTCCTTCCCGACTCAGGGACTGAACCTGAGTCTCTTACATCTCCTGCACTGGCAGGTGAATTCTTCACCATTAGGGAAGCCTGGGGCCACTTTAGAAGGCGTGGTAAAAAGCATAGTCTCTGTTCTGGCTGATTATGAATTATTTTCTGTCATACATTTTAAACAATGATTTGTTGTTAAGTTGAATGAGCAAGTTTCTAAACAGTGTAGGCTGTGAATCCTGTTTGTGTGAGAAAAGGCTTATCCACACACACACACAAGAGGAGGTCACAGCTTTTGTGAATCTATAGCTATGGAATTAGAGAAATTTAGAGTCTCGTAACAAAGTCAAGACTATAAAATCCATACAAAATATGTTCAGAGTCTCGGTATAAAATCAAAATACTCTAAATCCCTCAAGACTTTTAAAAACTGTCAAGATTCAAAGAACTTGAAATCTAGAGGGCTGAAGAAATGTTCATCGATGACTGTGCTGTGGAGAGGACCCTTTTTGCTGCTAACTAGGAATCTTCACCATCCTGGGTCCACATGGCTGTTGGTGCCAGACCATCACATTGTTAGTCTAAGATACACTCTTAAAAAAAATGCTTCAAAAAAGTATAGTTGATTTACAATGTTGTGTTAATTTTTGCTGTAGAGCAAAGTGACTTGATTACACATATACACATGCTTTGCTATATTCTTTTACATTAAAGTTTATCCCAGGATATTGAAAATACTTCCCTGTGCTCTACAATAGGACTTTGTTGTTCATAATTGATTTGATAGGATATCCTCAAATAATGTTAACCAAACTCATTAGACAGTGCTACTTTAATGCGAGAATGTTTCTAAATAATCAACAATTTTTATTAGGTGCAATTAAGTGTTACAAAGAAGGTCATAAAAGGAACCTGAAATGAGATGTTGCAGTGTGAACTCTGGAGTGAGAAAAGTCTGAAATGAGACAATGGTTTACCAAGGTCATCATGTAGCCAGGAAAGAATAACGAAAGGCTGGACAAAAAAAAAAAAAAAATGCTGATTACTTGATTACAAGACGTAAGTGGTAAAAGTGTCCTTTAACATAAGGGTTATAGATTCATGTGACCCAAGAGCACAGTCCCTGGTCCTCCATATTTAAGAATCAGATTCTTTCAAAAAGGTCTGCTATTTTTATTTTTATCTTATTATTATTATTTTTTAATCTTATGGCAGTGCCATGTGGCATATGGGACTTTAGTTCCTGGATTAGGGATTGAACCTGTGCCCTTCTGCATTGGAAGCAGAGTCTTAACGACTGGACCACCAGGGAATTCGTAAGGTTTACTGTTTTTAAGTTAGGTGAGCTCTTCAGAAACCCATCCCTCAAATGAAATGGGATTATGTAGATTAAAGCTGGGATGATATACATCAAAATATTAGACGTGGCAGGTTCTTGGGGACAGGATAAAATGAGTAGTTTATATTTTCTTCTTTATACTTATATTTTTTCTAGTTCCTAACAGTCAGTGTTTATTGACTGTAAATAAATAAATGAAGTGTTACATAATCTGTTTTTAAGACAGCACTAGTGCCAGAGGCAGGAGGCGGCTGAAGCCAGCAGCGCCTGCGCGTCTGAGACATTTCCTCACGCCAGGGTGTCATGGCGGCTTGACGCAGCACAGATGTGCCCGGCGTCCTCACTGGGCGATTCTCCTCTCCCCCAGAAGCTGGCTCCTGAGGGGACAGGCCCTTCATGACACACATCACGGAATGTGGGCAGGAGCAGGAGAGGGGGCGGGGGAGGGAGGGGAGACAAAACCACCACTCACACTGCCGGGGTCCAGCCCCGGTGGATCCAGGGTGATTCGAAGGTGGGGACGGAGTCGGCGTCTTTGGAAAAATACATATTTAATCACAGATAGAAATGGATAGTGTAGTAGGAAGATTAGTGGAGAAAAGGAGGCTGAATAACTTGGACTACGTGGAATAGCATCCATGCTCCAGATGGGAATTCAGCCAGAAAAACGGGAGCAAGAAAGAAGCGACATGGGGGAATCAGTCTTTCCGGAAACTGATCCGATTTCTTTATTTTGGGGTTTGCTTATATACCTTTTGTTACACATAGGGATGAATACAGAGTCACGTGGGGGTCAGCAGTCCTGACCTTTGTCAAAATCAGGTGCTTCACATAAATGTATAAAAAAAAGGTCTTAGGGATATTACATCATCTTCTGGCCATGAGTGAGACCTGCTTACATTTTATGATCCTTTCTTTCTGATAACCAAAAAAAACTTATTTCTTCCAAGGGTGTTTTTTCTTAAACCAGGCACCACCCTCCAAATAAAGTTACATTCCTATAGGGTGAGGGTGTAGTGAGTTACAATCAAGAAAGGAATTTATTCAACCCAAGGTTAACATGATTAGTCTTAAAGGTTAATACTTATTTCTCCTATATGCTTAAAGGTTAATACTTATTTCTTCCTATATGCTAGTTATATTCATTATAAGGGTAGGGAACATGGAGATTTAGCAGCAAACATCAACCCAACAAATGAAAATCCTTTCACCAATGCTCCCCTTAAGATCTATTTAGTCTTAAGATATGATAAAGTTACATTCTTACACAGCAAGGACACAGTGATATATAACAAAGTACAGTGATCTATTACAAAAGAGAAAATCCATTAACTCAAAAAGTCTAGTATTGCTAACATCAAAAACTACCATATTTCCTTTGCTATATTCCAAATACATTGATTAATATATTCCCAGGTACCTAAGGATATAGAGGCCTGGCGGCGATCATTGACTCAACAAGAAGAGAAAGTCCTATGCTAATTAAGACTCTCAAAATACTCCAAAACTCTCTGTGCTGTTTATGGTTGAGAGGTAGTAAACAGTCATGTGCCTAGTGGCGGCAGTAAGGATAATCCTGTCACACAAGCTAGTCTGTCAGCAGAGAGGTTTGACCTGAGACATCCTTGTCCCACCCAGAGCAGGGAATTAGCAGCAATTATTGACACAACAAATGAAGAGACCCTTCACCAATATAATTCCTAACCAACTATACTAATAATTTTAACTCCCCAAAATAATTTGCCTTTAGTAAGTCTAAAACATCTTGTGCCTCTCAGGTTGGGAGGCTGCAAGCAATCACATGTGGCTGGACAAACCTATACAGGTGGGCTAGATAACCTTCAGAGGAGTCCGTAAGCTGAAACACTCTTGTCACGCCCAAGAATTTTTATTGCCTTGGAGCTGCACGTTTACTCCTTCTCAGAGAGAAACGGTTATGGGGGGAGAGCCCCCCGTAAAGTCAGAGGTGTAGGTGAGAGCATAAAACAGACTCTGGTTTTGGGGTAAGATGCTCGGGAACAGGGGGTTTCCTGAGGTTTGATCACGCCTTTGCGTATGCCAAGCCTCCTTCCTCATGACCTTTGCCATGGGCGGAATTCCTCACGCTGGCCCCCGGCACACACCTTTTGGCTTTTTCAGAGCCAAAAAGTTAGGAACTGGTCTGAGTTGTGGCTCGGATGGTAGAGAATCTGCCTGCAATGCAGGAGACCTGGATTCGAGCCCTCAGTTGGGAAGATCCCCTGGAGAAGGGAATGGCAACCCACGCCAGTATTATTGCCTGGGAAATTCCATGGACAGAGGAACCTGGTGGGTTACAGTCCACTGGGTCACAAAGAGTTGGACATGACTAAGCACTCAGGACAGTCATTTTATATAGTTAAGTCCCAGAAAAGAAAGAAAGTGAAAGAAAGTGAAGTCGCTCGGTTATGTTTGACTCTTAGTGACCCCATGGACTGCAGCCCACCAGGCTCCTCCGTCCAAGGGATTTTCCAGGCAAGAGTACTGGAGTGGATTGCCATTTCGTTCTCCAGGGGATCTTCCTGACCCAGGGATCAAACCCGGGTCTCCCGCATTGTAGGCAGACGCTTTTACCCTCTGAGCCACCAGGGAAGTCCCAGAAGCACATTTTATTCCTTTGCCTAGAAAGGAGACAAATTTTTTAAGTCCTTGATTTGAAATAATCTATGACTAAAGCTTCCACCCTAATGTCCATCTCTAAGGATGAGGGTCTGAATTTTTCTTCTGTCTGAATTTCTAAAGGTCTCTCTGGGCAGGTCCCTCATCTGTGAGACCAAATAGAACCAACTGCTAATTGTGAAAAATCTCTGCTTCTCCAGAGGGATATGGCCCTCTAGGGAATTTTTGATAATGAAGAAAAAAAGTAGATTAAAACAAAAAAAAAAAGCCCTCTAATGAACAGATGTATTGGGTATGTGATTTTATCCAAACAACCATTTCTGGAAACTTTCCTCATCCATTCTCACCCCTGCCTCCAGAGACGACCAGCAGGCCAGGCCTGGACAATCGAAGGTGCATCTACTTTCTGGCCGCAATGACGGATTAAGGATGGACATATGAACCAGTCAGACCAGTTACTCCACAAGTAACTTGCTGTAATTATCTGGAAAGAGATGCCCTCTTTCCTCTGCGATCATAATCTGGGAAAACACTCCTGTCCTAGAGCTGCCCTGAGCCATCTAAGCCTCCTCAAGAAAGTGAAGCAACACTCAGACTCAGGAAGAGAGGGACAGGCCTCAGAGCATCATCTGAGCCCTTGGTCCAGCCCCCTAGTTCAGAAGAGCATCCTTTGAAATTCTCAACTGCTTAACACACAAATTTTCTTTTTTGATTAAAGTCATTTTGCTTGGTTTTAAAAGTTGGATGAAAAGCCTTTTGCAAATGAGAAACTCCTGATTAATAGAATAAGTCTTATTCTAGGAGTGAATTCCAGTGAAATATAAAGTATAGAAAAACTACTTGGGACTCAGAATAACTCATTCTTCTAATTACAGAATTTGGGGGCTATTGGCGTGCTACCTGGTCTGACATATCCCCACTAACACAGACTTTCTGGTCTCTGATATTAATAATAAGCACCATATTTTGAGCACCCATTAAATACCAAATACCGTATTCAGTTTAGTTCAGTTTAGTCACTCAGTTGTGCCTGACTCTTTGCAACCCCAGGGACCGCAGCACGCCAGGCCTCCCTGTCCATCACCAACCCCTGGAGTTTACTCAAACTCATGTCCATTGAATGGGTGATGCCATTCAGTCATCTCATCCTCTGTCGTCCCCTTCTCCTCCTGCCTTCAATCTTTCCCAGCATCAGGGTCTTTTCCAGTGAGTCAGTTCTTTGCATCAGGTGGCCAAAGTATTGGAGTTTCAGCTTCAACATCAGTCCTTCCAATGAATATTCAGGACTGACTTCCTTTAGGATGGACTGGTTGGACGTCCTTGCAGTAAATACTGTATTAGGTACTATGTTTACATTATCTCTCATTTTACTGTGACCTTCAAAGTTGGTATCATTATCCGTGTTTCATAAATGGGGTAAGTGAAGTGAAACAAGATGAAGAAACTTGCCCAGTATCCCAGGTTACAACTGGCTGTGCTGGCCCATGGATGCAGCAGTGTCTGGTCCTACTATACATGCTTTTCCATCATGGTCCATTGCCACTTGTCTGCCAGTATCTCCCAGATCATCTTCCTCTCCAGAGGTGTGTTGGACCCTTGTCTGTTTCAGGCAGACAGTCTGGTCAAGGGTTGGTGACACTTATGCACTGCTGACCCTCATCTGGCTCTTGTTAAGGACTCCCACCAGCTCCTGCAGCCTCCCTGATCTTGACCACCGCCTTGAACCAAAATCTGCATGCCAAAGATTTCTTATTAACCCCTGTGTTAATAAGAACTCTGTGTCTACTTAAATTTCTAGAATCATCCTGATGGTGGACATCAGTTCAGTTCAGTTCAGTGAACCCATAAGCTGCAGCATGCCAGGCCTCGCTGTCCATCACCAACCCCTGGAGTTTACACAAACTCATGTCCATTGAGTCAGTGATGCCATCCAACCGTCTCATCCTCTGTTGTCCCTTCTCCTCCTGCCCTCAATCTTTTCCAGCATCAAGGTTTTTTCAAATGAGTCAGCTCTTCCCATCAGGTGGCCAAAGTATTGGAGTTTTAGCTTCAACATCAGTCCTACCAATGAACACCCAGGACTGATCTTCTTTAGGATGGACTGGTTGGATCTCCTTGCAGTCCAAGAGACTCTCAAGAGTCTTCTCCAATACCACAGTTCAAAAACATCAATTCTTCTGTGCTCAGCTTTCTTTACAGTTCACCTCTCACATCCATACATGACTACTGGAAAAACCATAGCCTTGTCTAGATGGACCTTTGTTGACAAAGTAATGTCTCTGCTTTTGAATATGCTGTCTAGGCTGGTCATAACTTTCCTTCCAAGGAATAAGCGTCTTTTAATTTCATGGCTGCAACCACCGTCTGCAGTGATTTTGGAGCCCCCCAAAATAACGTCAGCCACTGTTTCCACTGTTTCCCCATCTATTTCCCATGAAGTGATGGGACCAGGTGCCATGATCTTAGTTTTCTGAATGTTGAGCTTTAAGCCAACTTTTTGACTCTCCCCTTCACTTTCATCAAAAGGCTCTTTAGTTCTTCTCCACTTTTTCAAGGGTGGTGTCATCTGCATATCTGACATCAGGCACCCCCATAAAGTGATCTTCCCTGAGCACTTGAGGTTCTTCGTGTTGAACTGCCCTCCTCGGTCCATTTATTCCTCCTGATTCTATTCTCTTCTGATTCTATTTCATGCTGTCTCTCCTTGCTACCGACTCGACTGTCCTTCGCCAGTTCCTGCGCTTCTCTCTCCTTTCAGAGGTGGGCTTGTTCCACTCTCCATCCTGGGGAGATTAACTCGACCCCCACAGCCGCCCCTCTCCAGGCCAGCCTCCCTGGTGCTCACTGTCCTGGGCTGGTTCTCACGGGATCCGCAAGCGGCAGCTGGATCATTCCATCTGAATTCCTGGAGGAAAGCAGGATGAGGCAATTGGCAGGTGTGTTAGCCTAGGTTTTCTGAGAAGCAGATGACAAGGGAAGATTAAGTGTCCCAGGGTTTTATTGGGAAGATGCCAGTTAAGCAGAATGAAGAGGGAGCTGGGAAAAACTGGGGGGGGGGGGGCATTCGAACATGATGAGAGTCTAATTAATTGAAGGGGAAAGGGAGAGGAGGTTATGTAGAGGCATCATGGATGATCTGCCATCAAATCAAAAGAGAAATTGGCCAAGGCATCGTGAGTCCATGAGATAAAGTTGCCTATCGGAGAAGCCCCTAGTTTCCTTAGCATCTCCAGCATCGTGGTCAGACCTGGGCAGGAGCGCCAGTGGAAAACACAGCCTGAACAGAAACACAGCAGTGGATTTCAAAGCCCCTGTAGGATTCAGCTGTCAGCGGTCAGGGGGTCTGAGGCATATTCTCATGGCCCCCATGCCAGGCCACTCTTGCTAGTATTTGCCTCTGATTCTCTAAACTCTGAAGGCCTGTGCTTGGGAAACACAGAACATGAGAAACGTCATTGAATTTCAAGGCAGTTCCCACTGTGGGGCGGTGAATTTCCAGTTCTTCTAGGCTGCTCAGGGGTTCCCGGGGAATGGATTCAGGAGCATCCTTGGAGTCAAGAGGAAGTCAGTTCCAGACATATCAACAGCACATCAACCAGAGCAGCTATCCATTGTCTATTTCATAGCCTGGAATCACGAGTAGGAACGTTTGTTAAAAGAGCAGAACACTTACAGAATTTTCGAGTCTGATGCAAAGGGATCCAATGGTCCAATCCTCCTGCATCTCTGTTTCCCAAGCTCCCTAACACAGAATCTCCCTACAGAGCCTCCCCCAGTGGCTCAGCTGGTTAAGAATCTGCCTGTCAGTGCAGGAGACACAAGAGACATGGGTTCGATCCCTGGGTCAGGAAGATCCACTAGAAAAGGAAATGGCAACTTGCTCCAGTATTCTTGCCTGGGAAATCCCATGGATGGGGGAGCCTGGTGGGCTACTGTCCATGGGGTCCCAAGAGTCAGACAGGACTGAACGTTCAGGCACGTGAGCAACCCCTGCAGAGGCACTCGGTAAAGGCCTCTACTAATATCTGAGCAAATAGTGCATGAATGGAGTTGGTCCATGGAAAGTCATTCTCAGGATGGCTCTGTGATATGGATTATCATTGTCTTCACTTCCCTGATCCCAACTTGCTATTCACAGAGCTGATCTTAACTGGTCTAAGTCATCTGAGCCCAAAACTAGAGACCCTTGGACTACACTCCTCTGCAGAGAGTGTCGTAGGGCCTTCTTTTAAACCGCCGACTCTGCGTCTGCAGCATCTGACTGCAGACAGTGTAAAGCCCAGACATCTTCAGTTTTTCTCTCTGTGGGCCTTTGGCAACAGCTACTCTCCCTTCTGGGTTGTCAGCAAGCTTAAAAAATAGTCTGCTTTATGCCTATGTCTACATTCCTCAGAAGGTTTTCAAATGCTCAGAGGCCGTATCCTTTCATGGTGCAGATGGCTTGCAGGCCTGGGGTGAGAGGACTAGCAGCCTCATTGGTTCTCTTCTCAGGATGTTTTCTCTGTACTTGAAAATGTGCACCATGCCCAGAACAGAATTATTAAATTGTGTGCTGCTGCCGATGATAATATAAAAGGTACTGAATGAATGGGACGAACCTTTGCTGTGGCTCTTGCAGGAAATAAATCTTCTTGGTACTTGAAAGTTTGGATTGCGTCTTTGATGTGAAATTTACAAGAAAGGAAAAACCTTGTACAATTGGGCTGGCTTGGAACATTGAAAATCAAAAATTATAATAATTACTCTCTCTGGGGACCAGATGCCATGCCAGCACTCTGTGAAATGCATCTCAATTAATCCTCCAACTGCCCTAACAGTAGCTGCAATTAATATCCTGGTTTTATAAATAAGAAAACTGAGTCTCAGATGATAACTTGGCAAAGGAAATAGAACTGGTAAGTAATCAAGCTGACATGGAACTCTTAGCAGTGCACAATTAAAAGCAAATGCAAGCATTAAAGGCAGAATTCTGAATTAATGCTGGCTATGCTTTATATGCTGTAAAGGCAAGCATGATGCTACTAGTGTATTTTAAAATTTTTCTTAGGTTAACTGGATAGCAGCTCTTCGAGGCAATAAGGGTATTAGTCAATATGTTGTATCACTGGATTGCAGGATGGGTTTAAAAAGCTAACCTTGGAAACCTCCTTAGAGTCCCTGACTTCTCAGCGTCTAAAAGCTTTTTCCATATTGGAAACATCCCACATGCTGACATGATAAATGATAACACTTTCATGAGCCTCAATTCCCACGTTTGCTTCGGTTCTTCCACTAAATCTACAAAATTGTTTGACATCTTTGAAAATGTTCTTGAAAAGTGTCTGTTCACAATAAAAGTTTCATTCTCAAGATACATTGATGGCAGAATATATCACCTGTGGAGTTCAACTCTTCACTAACACTCTCTTCCAAATTCCTTATGCCAACTATCAGTGATACTTCTGAGAGCTTCTCTTAAAAAAACCTCATTATATTATGCCTGGTTGTATATCATGCATGTGTACATACATTTATGTTATATTTGTGTGCATATTGTATATATATTATATATATAAATTTTAAAGGCATACACATTTCTTTTAGTGTGGCCCTCGGTTAGGACTTAATATTTTATTTCATTTATATACATTTCATCTTCTTTTGGGCCCATGCAGAGAAATAAGTAAAACAGCCTGTTAAGGGTTCATTCAATCCCAGGTACAAGAGAGACTCCAATGGAAGACAACTCCTATTAAAAATGAACTCATATTTTTAAATTTACAAAGCACCCAAAGATCACAACTGTTAAAGGAAAGAGCTAATAGAGTCAGTAAGTAGTATAATTCACATCTAAATAATAAGCGATCATAGCGTAACATAAAAGGAAGTTAAACATAAGTAAAGCATGTTGAAATAGTCAAGTTAAGAAATAAGAGGATAATATAATGCAGAACTTTTTGAATAAAACAGGAGGTATAATCAGTCCCCCATATCTGTCAGTTTCATCTCTGCAGCATCAACTGACCTCTGATCAAATATTATTAGTTCCAGGATTACCATGGATACTGAGGACAACTGCAGATTTTAAAATGAACCCTAAAAGAAAACTAGAAATGAAGAATTACAGTAGATTAAATAAAAACTCATTAAATAATTACATTCAACTAAACACAGTTGAAGACAGTAGAATAGAACTTCGTATCTTGGAGTTCAAAGTCAAGTAGGTCTTGGGAAACATCACTATAAACAAAGTTAGTGGAGGTGATGAAATTCCAGTTGAGCTATTTCAAATCCTGAATGATGATGCTGTGAAAGTGCTGCACTCAATACGCCAGCAAGTTTGGAAAACTCAGCAGTGGCCACGGGACTGGAAAAGGTCAGTTTTCATTCCAATCCCAAAGAAAGGCAATGCCAAAGAATGCTCAAACTACCGCACAATTGCACTCATCTCACATGCTAATAAAGTAATGCTCAAAATTCTCCAAGCCAGGCTTTAGCAATACGTGAACGTGAACTTCCAGGTGGTCAAGCTGGATTTAGAAAAGGCAGAGGAACCAGAAATCAAATTGCCAACATCTGTTGGCTCATCAAAAAAGCAAGAGAGTTCCAGAAAAACATCTACTTCTGCTTTATTAGCTATGCCAAAGCCTTTGACTGTGTGTATCACAATAAACTGTGGAAAATTCTGAGAGAGATGGGAATACCAGACCACCTGACCTGCCTCCTGAGAAATCTGTATGCAGGTCAAGAAACAACAGCTAGAACCAGACATGGAAAAATAGACTAGTTTAAATTGGGAGAGGGATATGTCAGGGCTGTAAATTGTCACCCTGCTTATTTAACTTATATGCAGGGTACATCGTGCAAAATGCTGGTCTGAACGAAGCTCAAGCTGGAATCAAGATTGGATGAAGAAATATCAATAACCTCAGATGCCTGCAACACCACCCTTTTGGCAGAAAGTGAAATGAAACTAAACAGCCTCTTGATGAAGGTGAAAGAGGAGAGTGAAAAAACTGGCTTAAAGCCCAGCTTTCAAAAAACTAAAATCACGGCATCTGGGCCCATCACTTCAGGCAAATAGATGGAGAAACAATGGAAACAGTGAGAGACTTTATTTTGGGGGGCTCCAAAATCATTGCAGGTGGTGATTGCAGCCATGAAATTACAAGATGCTTTCTCCTTGGAAGAAAAGCTATGATAAACCTAGACCGTGTATTAAAAAGCAGAGATACTACTTTGCTGACAAAGGATGTCCAGTCAAAGGTATGGCTTTTCCAGCAGTCAACATGTGAATGAGAGAGTTGGACCACAAAGAAAACTGAGCACCAAAGAACTGATGCTTTTGAACTGTGGTGTTGGAGAAGACTCTTGAAAATCCCTTGGACTGCGAAGAGATCAAACCAGTCAATCCTGAAGGAAATCAATCTTGAATATTCATTGGAGGGACTGATGCTGAGGTTGAAGCTCCAATACTTTGGCCACCTGATGGGAAAAACTGACTCACTGGAAAAGACCCTGGCGCTGGGAAAGACTGAAGGTGGGAGGAGAAGGGGATGACAGAAGACAAGATGGTTGGCTAGCATTACCGATATAATGGACATGAGTTTGAACAAGCTCTGGGAGATGGTGAAGGACAAGAAGTGTGGTGTGTTTCTTTCCATGGGGTTGCAAAAAGTCCTATGCTACTGAATGACTGAACAAGAAGAGAACTGAAGATTCCACCAGAAAGTAATCAAGGAGACAAGGAGACAAGAAATATGAACGTGAAGTTAAGAGAGAGTAAGGAGAAAAGGACAGAGTTGAACAGGTATCTAACGCAAGTTCCAAACGTTGAGAAGAGAAAAGACATTGAGCACAAGACTCTTTGTCTATTCTGTTTACTAATGAATCTCCAATTACTAGAGTAGTGGCTGGCCATGGTAAATGCTGTGTGTGTGTGTGTGTGTGTGTGTGTGTGTGTGTGTGTGCGTGTGTGTGAAGCAAATAGCGCAGATGAGCACTTAGGTAGATAGAAAGTAAAAAATAACTAAAATCTGATATAATACCAGAAGTAATCTTTCTGAGATTAAGATGGTGGCTTCAGGCTTAGACATCAGACCTCCATTCAAGATAAGAATAAAGAGGAAAAGTTCAAAATAGACACTGCAAATTTTAAATTATTTCTCACTGGTTAGAACTAAGTCAAACTATTTTTGGAGCTACAAGGAAGACTGGAAAATCAACTACTTCACTTTTATAACCTCTATAATGGAGGCAATTATGGAAAATGGGGCTGACTTTGGAGCTTAGGTGAGCCAATCTGTGTCAGTTCCATTTAAAAACAAGGGATTTGAACCTAACAGGAAGGAGAAGAACATAAGAAAGAAAAAAATTTTTTTAAATAATTGAAACATCCTAAGTTAACAAGAAAGCAAAGCAAGAAATTCATTTTCATAACATCTTAAAGGTCGCAATCTGAAGAAAGATATGATACGGACTTCCCTGGTGATCTAGTGGTTAAGACTTTGCCTTCCAATGCAGGAAGTGCAGATTTGATCCCTGGTTGCTTCCCTGATAGCTCAGTTGGTAAAGAATCTGCTTGCAAGGCCAGAGATCCCGGTTTGACTCCTGGGTTGGGAAGATTCCCTGGAGAAGGGATAGGCTACCCACTCCCGTATTCTTGGGCTTCCCTTGGGCTCAGCTGGTAAAGAATCCACCTGCAATGTGGGAGACCTGGGTTCGCTCCCTGGGTTGGGATGATTCCCTGGAGAAGGGAAAGGCTATCCACTCCAGTATCCTGGCCTGGAGAACCCTTTGGACTCTATTGTCCATGGAGTCACAAAGAGTTGGACACAACTGAGAGATTTTCACTTTCACTGGGGAACTAAGAACCCATGTGCCTCTTGGCCAAAAAAGCCAAAACAGAAAACAGAGGCAATACGATAACAAATTCAATAAAGACTTTAAAAACTGCTGCTGCTGCTGCTAAGTCGCTTCAGTCATGCCCAACTCTGTGTGACCCCATAGACGGTAGCCCACCAGGCTCCTCCGTCCCTGGGATTCTCCAGGCAAGAACACTGGAGTAGGTTGCCATTTCCTTCTCCAAAGCATGAAAGTGAAAAGCCGTTCAGTCGTGTCCAACTCTTAGTGACCCCATGGACTGCAGCCTACCAGGCACCTCCATCCATGGGATTTTCCAGGCAAGAGTACTGGAGTGGGGTGCCATTGCCTTCTCCACTTTAAAAACTGGTCCACATCAAAAAAAAAATTTTTTTTTAAGAAGCTATGGTGGCCAGAGAAAAGGAGTACAAAGGGGACCAGGATGCCATGGTCTGCCTCATGCAACAGCTGGAAAAGTGGCTTCTTCTCAAACCCCTCTCCCCACCAAATCAAAATTCATTCCCAATAGAACCAAGGCTCTTAACTACCCATAGGCAGAGGAACCCTCCCTCCTACCCCTGGATAAAATTTTTTCTGTGATGTGTCAGCAGCACGGCAGTCTTCAGACAGCAAGCTAAGAAGGAACCAGCCACTGAGCTGGAAGACAGGGTACCCTTTGGCCAGATGGCTGGGGTTTAACACCATTCTTCTCTGCATTGTTGAGAAACTGTGGAATGTGGTCAGACTTCATTCAAGAGTAAAGAGGCTGCAACTGGTGACTGGGTTTTACTTTTAAGGACTCTTTGGAAATTCATTCAGAAATATATACACCTGCACCCAACACCACCAGAGGAGTGGATGAACCACTTAAGCCACACCTTCCAGCCCAACCCCTGGACACATCCTTACTCATGTCATGTAAGGAACAAGCTCACTGCCCCCTCAAGGGGCAAATGAGCCAAGGGGCTTGATGTTTGCTGCAGCAGGGAGCCAATAAAGCCTTGCTAGAAAACAAAAATATATATATATATATTTATCAACATTGATGTATATTTATCAACATTGTCACAATTTATCAACATGTGACATGCCTTCCTGGTGGATCAGTGGAAAAGAATCTGCCTGCCAATGCAAGAGACGTGGATTCGATCCATGGGTTGGGAAGATTTCCTGGAGGAAGAGATGACCACCCACTCCAGTATTCTTGCCTGGGAAATCCCATGGACAGAGGAGCCTGGCAGGCTAGAGTCCACGCGATCGCAAAAGAGTCAGATACAACTTAGCGACTAAACAGCAACAATACGTAATGTCTTAACAATACTAAATATGTCTTAACAATGCTAAAAGTCTGATTTTCTAAAATATGAAACAAATGAACCTATCTATAAAACAGACACAGACTCACAGACATGGAGAACTGACTTGTGATTGCCAAGAAGGAGGGGATGGGGCAGGAGAGGATTAGCAGAGGAAAGCTGGGAATAGCAGACGTAAACAGAAGAAATGGAGTAGCCATCATGGTCAACAAAAGAGTCCGAAATGCAGTACTTGGATGCAGTCTCAAAAATGACAGAATGATCTCTGTTCATTTCCAAGGCAGACCATTCAATATCACAGTTATCCAAGTCTATGCCCCAACCAGTAACGCTAAAGAAGCTGAAGCTGAACGATTCTATGAAGACCTACAAGGCCTTTTAGAACTAACACCCAAAAAAGATGTCCTTCTCATTCTAGGGGACTGGAATGCAAAAGTAGGAAGTCAAGAAACACCTGGAGTAACAGGCAAATTTGGCCTTGGAATGCGGAATGAAGCAGGGCAAAGACTAATAGAGTTTTGCCAAGAAAATGCACTGGTCATAGAAAACACCCTCTTCCAACAACACAAGAGAAGACTCCACACATGGACATCACCAGATGGTCAACACCAAAATCAGACTGATTATATTCTCTGCAGCCAAAGATGGAAAAGCTCTACACTGTCAACAAAAACAAGACCAGGAGCTGACTGTGGCTCAGATCATGAGCTCTTTATTACCAAATTCAGACATAAATTGAAGAAAGCAGGGAAAACCGCTAGACCATTCAGGTATGACCTAAATCAAATCCCTTATGATTATATAGTGGAAGTGAGAAATAGATTTAAGGGCCTAGATCTGATAGATAGAGTGCCTGATGAACTATGGGATGAGGTTCGTGACATTGTACAGGAGACAGGGATCAAGACCATCCCCGTGGAAAAGAAATGCAAAAAAGCAAAATGGCTGTCTGGGGAAGCCTTACAAATAGCTGTGAAAAGAAGAGAAGTGAAAAGCCAAGGAGAAAAGGAAAGATATAAGCATCTGAATGCAGAGTTCCAAAGAATAGCAAGAAGAGATAAGAAAGCCTCCTTCAGCGATCCATGCAAAGAAATAGAGGGAAAAAACAGAAGGGGAAAGACTAGAGATCTCTTTAAGAAAAGTAGAGATATCAAGGGAACATTTCATGCAAAGATGGGCTCGATAAAGGACAGGAATGGTATGGACCTAACAGAAGCAGAATATATTAATAGGAGATGGCAAGAATACGCAGAAGAACTGTACAAAAAGGATCTTCACCACCTGGATAATCACGGTGGTGTGATCACTCATCTAGAACCAGACATCTTGGAATGTGAAGTCAAGTGGGCCCTAGAAAGCATCACTATGAACAAAGCTAGTGGAGGTGATGGAATTCCAGTTGAGCTGTTTCAAATCCTGAAAGATGATGCTGTGAAAGTGCTTCACTCAATATGCCAGTAAATTTGGAAAACTCAACAGTGGCCACAGGACTAGAAAAGGTCAGTTTTCATCCCAATCCCCAAGAAAGGCAATGCCAAAGAATGCTCAAACTACCGCACAATTGCACTCATCTCACATGCTAGTAAAGTAATGCTCAAAATTCTCCAAGCCAGGCTGCAGCAATACGTAAACTGTGAACTTCCTGATGTTCACGCTGATTTTAGAAAAGGCAGAGGAACCAGAGATGAAATTGCCAACATCCGCTGGATTATGGAAAAAGCAAGAGAGTTCCAGAAAAACATCTACTTCTGCTTTATTGGCTATGCCAAATCCTTTGACTGTGTGGATCACAATAAACTGTGGAAAATTCTGAGAGAGATGGGAATACCAGACCACCTGACCTGCCTCTTGAGAAATCTGTATGCAGGTCAGGAAGCAACAGCTAGAACTGGACATGGAACAACAGCCTGGTTGTTCCAGAAAAGGAGTACGTCAAGGCTATATATTGTCACCCTGCTTATTTAACTTCCATGCAGAGTACATCATGAGAAAGGCTGGACTGGAAGAAACACAAGCTGGAGTCAAGATTCCTGGGAGAAATATCAATAACCTCAGATATGCAGATGACACCACCCTTATAGCAGAAAGTGAAGAGGAGCTAAAAAGCCTCTTGATGAAAGTAAAAGAGGAGAGTGAAAAAGTTGGCTTAAAGCTCAAC